>NW_026712140.1:590666-692966 GCF_030504385.1 Musca domestica | reverse complement strand
ATTCCCCCTTCACACCAGACCACGGGTTAATACAAATATTAGGATGTGTGAAATTTGAAGACAATCGGACTTTACATCACATTTAATGAGATTGTAATTATTCAAAATTTGACCATTTGTGGGGGAGGTACTTGATGGAGTGGACCGATATTGTCCATTTCCACACCTGACCTAGTACTGACGCAAATTTTAGAATATGCAAAGTTGGAGCAGAATCGGATTATCCTTTCTCTTTCTGTGCAAAAATATATTTTTGAACATTTCGACCTTTTGTGGGGGAGGTACAAGAAGGAGTGGACCGATATTGTTCATCTTAACACCAGACCTTGGGTTAACATAAATATTGGGATGTGTGAAATTTGAAGACAATCGGACTTTTACATCACATTAATGAGATTGTAATTATTCAAAATTTTGACCATTTGTGGGGGAGGTCCTTGATGGAGTGGACCGATATTGTCCATTTCCACACCTGACCTAGTACTGACGCAAATTTTAGGATATGCAAAGTTGGAGCAGAATCGGATTATCCTTTCTCTTTCTGGCAAAAAATATATTTTTTGAACATTTCGACCTTTTGTGGGGGAGGTACCTGAAGGAGTGGACCGATATTGTTCATATTAACACCAGACCTTGGGTTAACATAAATATTGGGATGTGTGAAATTTGAAGACAATCGGACTCTTATATCACATTTTACGAGAGTTGTAATTATTCAAAATTTTGACCCATTGTGGAGAAGGTACTTGATAGAGTGGTCCGATATTGTCCATTTTAGCACCTGACCTAGCATTGACGCAATATTAGGATGTGCAAAGTTGGAGCAGAATCGGATTATCCTTTCTCTTTCTGTGCAAAAAATATATTTTTTGAAAATTTCTACCTTTTGTGGGGGAGGTACCAGAAGGAGTGAACCGATATTGCCCATCTCCGAACCCGATCTAAGTTTGACAAAAATATTACGTTGTAGTCAATTTGGACCAAATCGGATACTCCCTTTGAAGTTATTGTGCGCACCAGCCAACCAGACAGACAGACAAACAGACGGACGGACGGACATCGCTAGATCGACGCCAATGTTCTGAAACGGATTTGGTCGAAAGAGATCTAGGGTCTAAAACCGTTATTTAGACTAGGCACGTTTTGGCCGTATCAAATGATATATACCCTCTGTAGCCATATGGCTGAGGGTATAAAAATGAACACATTACATATAACTTCGAACAATAGCAATTAAGAGATCTAATCTCGGTGTTTCGAATAATTTTTAAAGTTATCTTTTTATGTATGAACATATCTTGAGGAATTTGTTCATTATAGTTAATGGTTTCAGATTTCGGGAACTTAACCCCAAATTATAGTGGTGCAGGGACACACTTTTTTGTGACAAAATACGGAATACTTCAGCTTTTCTTTCGGAATAACCTAATTTACTATCAAAGTCTGCGTGTTTTTATTGATTGTCATTCATGCAAAATCCATCGGTTTTGGGTGTAATGGTGTTACTTTAACATCGTTTTCTTGCGTTATTTTGCGATAAGCAACATGAAACGCTACTTCACTTCAAAATAACGTATTACATAATAGCCAACTCTAGATGTAAGGGAAAACCGTAATGTATATGTACACATAGACATATATACATGTACATTTTATGTGATTTCAAAATTTGTTACATGGCCAGAAACAGGGGTGCATAATTTATGTAAACGCCAGAGACATACTTTGTACAATATTGTTCGGCAATTTGTGTTTTTGTTTTTGAATTTTGCATGATTCTATCTATTGGCGATTTTTGCCCGAAGTCAGTGCACAATAACTTTGATGGCAGGGAAGGAGTAGTCTATGTAGATTTTTCCAATGTAGCAATGTTGCAGGGGAAGCCATTTGTTTTGAAGGTCAACTAAGTTAGATTGTGATTCATTTGCTGAGCGAAAGAAAAAAACCTGGAGTGGTGGCCCATATTGTCAACTCTTGGCGGATGCACCAATAACTGGATGACTCATAATTATAATAATAAAAAAGAATTATTACATTTATCACGCACACAACGACGCCTTGATGAACATGGTTGTTATAATTAAAATGCATGTGGAATGGTGGTATGGCAAGGAATGATGAACATGTGTGAAAATTAATGTTTGAATTGCAAAATGTTTCTTTAGCTCAGTTTCGAAATTCACCATCAACCCTTTATCATAAAAAAGTTTTTTTTTTTTTTAATTCAAGTCCTGCTTCTTGGCTGCTTTATTTTTATTTCCTGTTTATGCATATGTGTGTGTGTATGTGGTTCTTAAAAATGCTAGGGTGCAGGTGCATCTACAATCGTCATGCAACAATGTATATGCATATATATGTGCATATGTAAGTTATGTATGCATATGCACATTGTTGTTTTGGCATGCATGATGTCATTCAGGGATGTTCCTTCACCAGCTCTTGTTTTTTTTTATTCATTTCTACGAATTGTGTCGTATTCTTTGTTTTCCTTTTTTTGTTCTCCTCTTTGATCTATAATTAGGTCATTATAAAGAATGCCAGAATATGGGTTGCAAGTATGTATCCTTGATCGTAGCTGAGCTAAGTTCTTACTAACATATTTATCGTTCTTTTTTCTTTCTGAAGTTTTTTCGTTTCAATGTCGTATGTCATATGTGCAAAAGTTACCCAACACAACATGTGGACAGTATCTGAAATTATTTTGTACCCAAAAGTTCGTATGTCCAGACGTTTTATTATGACATAAATTCCACATATAATACCTTCATCCTAATGACAATGATACGTCCTAAATATGTGTCTTCAAAAGCCTTACAAATTGTTCTATTAAATCTGCAAAGAAGTTTTTATAAAAATAATTTTTGTGTACTTTCGGTAAAACCCAAAGATTTCAAAGACTTCCTTACGATAAATGCCGCTTAAATAAAAACTGTTATATAGGGGCTATACGAAGTCCTGAAATTCCGGTGAATAATGTCGTTGATATCCTGAAACTAACGAATATAGGGAGGTATCATTATGTAGGCGCTATACGAAAACATGGACCGATATGGCCCATTTGCGAACTTCACCAGACTTTTGGCAAAAAACGCATGTGTGAAAAATTTTAGCCTTCTATATCAATTCGTTCGAAAGATAGCGTGATTACTGCAAATAAGCGGACGGACATCGCTAAATCGATTTAGAATTTTACGCAGATCTAGGATATATATACTTCCATAAGTATTTCGAGGAGAATAGCGGATTATATAAAAAAGAGCCAAAGTTAGATGACACGTGTATTGGCGCTTTGAAAGTTTACATCACAAAGTAAACTTAATAGAATGAAACAAGTTCCCTCCTCTTTTCAATTTTTATACCTCCACCATAGTATGGAGGGTATATTAAGTTTGTCATTCCATCTGTAACACCTCGAAATATACACTTAAGACCCACAAAGTATATATATTCTTGATCAGCATAAAATTCTATGTCGATTTAGCAATGTCCGTCTGTCTGTTCGCCTATCCGTCCGTGGAAATCCGTCTATGGAAATCATCCGAACAAAATGAAGTAGGTTGATAAAATTTTACACAAATGTGTATTATGTCTGCAGAACTTTTGGTATTGAAAATGGGTCTTGTAGGTCTACGTCTTCATATAGGCCCGTATAACGGTACCTCCCGATATTCGGTATTTTGATGATTTTAGCGACATCATTCACCGTAATGGGTGCTGCAGCCTATGACAGAAAATTACCTGTGCGGGTCTACGTCTTCATAGCCCCCATATAACGGCATCTACCGAAATTCGGTATTTTGATGATATTAGCTACATTATTCACCGAATTTTTATACCCTCCACCTTGGAAAGGAGGGTATATTAACTTTGTCATTCCGTTTGTAACATCCTTAAATATTCGTCTTAGACCCCATAAAGTATATATATTCATAATCAGCATAAAATTCTAAGTCGATTTAACGATGTCCGTCTGTCTGTCTGTCCGTCTGCCTGTCTGTCTGTCTGTCTGTTGAAATCGCGATACAGCCCACAATATTTGACGTAGAGCGCCAAAATTTAGGAGAGCTATTTGCATTGTGTCTAGGATGGTTGGTATTGAAAATGAGATATATCGGTCCACGTTCTGGAATAGTCCCCATATAACGGTACCTCCCGATATTCGGTATTTTGATGACTTATGCCACATTTTTTCACGGATTTGTCTGGAAATTGGTATTTGTAAGTCATAACGGGTCCCTGAGCGTGTGGCAAAACATTGTAATTATAGGTCCACGTTTTGGTATAGCCCCCATATAACGGTACCTCCCGATATTCGGTAAATTGATGATTTTTGACACATTTTTTCACTGATTTGTCTAAAAATTGGTATTTGTGGGTCATAATGGGTCCTAGTTCGTGTGGCGAAACATTGTAATTATAGGTCCACGTGTTTGGTGTAGCCCCCATATACTGGTACCTCCCGATATTCGGCATTTTAATGGTTTTTGCCACATTTCTTCTAATGTTTCTTTTACCCTAAGGTGGAGGGTATTAAAAGTTTGGCCCGGCCGAATTTAATGTTTTTTTACTTGTTTTATTCAAGTTTCGCATTTGAGTATGTTGCCTATGCAGGTCCACGTCCTCGTATAGATCTTAATATAACGGCTACATTCGATATTTTTAAGATTTTAACAGAATATATATATATATATATATATATATATATATATATATATATATATATATATATATATATATATATATATATATATATATATATATATATATATATATATATATATATATATATATATATATATATATGGATTCTGTCGGTCAACGTTTTGGTATAGTCCCTTTATGGATTTTACCTGTGATTCTTAAAAAATATTTTTTTCGCAATGAATTTTTCTTTAATATCCCAAATCTGCAAACAAAACCATATTATTGGTTTTGGAAATGGCAGGAATTCAAACGATATTTAGGCAATCTCACCTTTCCTCAGGCGACAACAAAACCACTTAGTAGACCACCTATTACAAACGTTACCTTTGAATGTCCAACAAAACTATCGACACAGGATTTTTCGCTGATCGGGAACTTATATAAACTTAACAATTTTTTATACTCTTCTTACTATATTATAAGGTGTACAAATCACAAAAGGACGCAAAATTGTCACAAAATTATTAACTGGGTTAGTCGCCCTTGTGTCGTGTTGATCATAACATATGTTGATCACATAGTTTCGTTTTTTTTTTTAATAAATGTTCTCATTTTTCTCCCTTCGACTTGGGTTTCATCAACTAATAATCCTTTTTGATACTCTACCTTATCGCATGTATTTTATAAGAAATTCTCCCATTTTCTAGACCTTCGTAACAAAAACAATCTTCTACTAAACAACGTCGCAAATGAGTTGTTTTTTTTTCGTTTCGTATGAAGTCGAAAAGAATTAAAATATTACGCAATTTTCATTCCTCTGACATTTCATCGTTTCTTACTTCTACACATGCTACCCAGCTACCTAGCTATCGTATCTTTCGTAACCTTCTTACCTGACTTAATTCTTGTAGAGACGAGGAGAAAACAATAAAACGCTAACCCCAATAATCGTTTTGTTTAGAATTATAGAGAACAGGTTTTGTTTCCTTGCCTCACACAAATGAGGACTCCTTTCTTCATGATGGCCATCCATTCGAGATTCCTCAATCCATGTTTATGATATTCATGATTAAAATGTGAGTGTGTGTGTGTCGGGATTGTTCTTGTTATTGCGCAGTATCTTAAGACTTGTTTGAATAAAAATGAAGATCCTTGTGAGTTAATGAAGAAAAGGAAAAAGTCAAATATGTAAGAGAGGAATTTGTTTTCTTCAGGATCAGTCATGGGTGTTCCCTGGTGCTTGTGTAATTAGCTTCCAACAAGGATCATTTAATTTGAACAATAAAATTTTAACATTTATTACATTTATTGCTTAGTTTTCAGAATATTACACACGTGTTTAGTCGTTTTACGTTTCGTAAAAAAATGTTAAAAACATGCCTTCAAATCATAATAGAGTAATATAAAAAGTAACAATGTCAATTAAGTGATCGTTTCAAATGTGTGACATTTTGCGTTGTAATTTATACTTTTCCTTATATCGAAAATCTAAAGAAATAAAAAATGACAATACAAATTGTAATGAAATGTAATTGATAAATTGGGTAGAAAAGTAGTAAAAATTTTATAATTTTAATTGGACAAAAATGTGCTAGAATTCTGAAATTTGGAATGAGAGTCAATAATGGAGTGCAGCAAGGGTTCCTTTAGTCTTGGACATTAAGGTTACGAAAATTTCTAATATGGCACTAAACTTTTAAACTGGTATCATTTGTTATTTGGTGAACGGATAGAGGTATAAACTTGAAAATTGTGCGAAACGGGATAGATGACATCGAAATAATTTAACGCGGTCACACCAAAGTTAACGATACTTACTTTTTCAAAATCGCAAAAATTCTCAAATCGGGAAAAAATCGAAAAAAAAATTTAATGGAATCGAATTTTTAAATAATAGTACATTCTATTGACAAACTTTGTAAGGATCTTTAAACATTTGCTGTAAAAAATCAGCGAACATGTTGAAGATTTTTTCAATTTGTTATTCTTCTTTTGTCATTTTTTTTTTTTCAATTTGTATTATCATATTGAATTCAGTGGATTTTTGTGGACCAAATAAATAAAAAATAATTTCACTATATACAATTTTTCAACAAAAAAATGAAAAAAGTGCGAAATACGATGTTAACTGACATCTACCTTTCAACTCCAGGGCCTACATCGTGGTTCAGCTGGAAGATGCGAACACATTTAAACAAACAAAAATGACCGAAAAAACCTAATGGGGCGCATTTCAAAGCGTGGACCTACTTCTTTCATGTGACAAGAATCCGTGAGAGCTCAAAATGCAAAATTCTTTGCGAGTACAATAAGTAAAATACTAAATATAAAGGGTGCAAAATAGTAGAGCGAATGGGACTTGTAGTAAGAAAAGGATTTCTACCCTTCCAGAAATTCTTCCCAAATATTCAAGATACCTTAATTCGCTTTTGCAGGTCATGATATCGATCATAACTCACGGATAAGGGTACAACCCGATTTCATATTTATACAACCATCGTATGATTTAAGCTCATTTTGGGGTCTTGGCCACTTTTTCATTTTTTGGCCTTTATTTGGAATCTTTATTTCTGAGGGGGTAGAGAACCTCTTCGCATAAAATTTGAAATTTTCAGAGTAGGGCCCATATTGGTCTTAACCACATTCATAAATTGTTTTGGCTAAAAAATTGAATCATCATACAGATAATTGCCACATAGGAATTTATTTAAGTAAAGTCTCCACATTGGAGTATCCCCAAGTCCACTTTCACATCTTATGTGTGGTCAGAAAAGAAAACTTTGTATTCTATTGAATTTGTAATACCTAAGAAAATATTGATTGGGAACGTAGATTTGGGATGTACATCTATATAAAATAAATTGTGGAAACATGAACAAATTACAAATATAAGATAATAGCACGGGACCGAATATTTGTTGAATCGTCATTGAATTATACTATGATGAAAAATATGGACTTTATGGGGTCTCCAACTTACAATTTAAATGGCAAATAAAATTAATTCCCATCTTACGGTAATTGGTGTAAAATAGTAATTATATTTGACTATTCTGAAATCATTCTGCCCTCAATTATGAGGTGTACAAAATACAGTAAATTCCAAGTTACTGCTAATTTGACTGGAAAATTTTGCTACGATTTTTACCATACTAAAAATTAATTTGATCCCTTAAATGGGGATAAGATTGATATATATTTTTAATGGATTTGTATAGCACATTCACACATTTGAAGCCCACGGTTTAAATATTGAAACCCACGGCTTAAATATAGGTACAAGTATTTTAAAACACTTTTAATCGACCAGTACGTGAACACTTATATCAGTCATATCTGTGAATAATTATGCTTTGACAAATATGCATAATAGACAAAAACTACGGACCGGCAACGAGGGCCGGGCCAGCTAGTATATTATAACTGTACGAAAAGTACTAAATAGTAATAAATTTGGTATTGGATGATGGAATAAAGCTTGTATCCCGAAATTTGTGTCTGTGGTCATGATATGGAGGTGGTTTTGGTAATGTGTACTATCATTGCACAATTACAGACTCTACCCCCTAAATACAATTTTTTTTCTTTTGGTGCCCCGATTCTGTGAAAACATATACTCAGTTTGTATATGTGTGTGTATTGTTTTGAATAAAAGAAGAAACAATAATTTGGAATTATTTAAAATTTAGAGACAACAGAAATGCATTTTCCTCGTTAACGGGCAAACTAATTGTATAATTTTACTACTATCTTGGAATCAATTTTGTAAAGAAACCCCAATATTCCATTCAAGTTTTTGTGTACTTGACATAATAAGACTCCAGTGGAGAGTTGCATTTTCCTAGTTTCCTTCACGTTGAGAATTCTTTCTTGTTGAGCCATATGTACTATAATAGTTCCAAAAGTACTAAATGGTACTAAATTTGGTATTGAGTAAAGGAATAGGGCTGGAATCCTCCAATTTGGTATTGAAGTCGGCTTGGAAATGTGTACTATTATTGTACGAAAAGTACTAAATGTTTTGGATATTCGTACTACAATTGTACTAAATGATACTAAAATTGGTAATGGGGAATATCGAAGAGCTGTGAGATATACAGGGTGAGATGAAAAAACCAAAGCAACCAACTTCAGACTGCAGTCTTTTCTAAGCCACTCTTCCGACAACTGTTAAACAGTTTACAAGCGTAAAAGAGCATTTTGGTGAACATTTTCCAGAAATAAAGTTATTCGTCATGGAATTCAAGCGTGATAGTGTGATTTCTTTATATTTGGCTGGAAATCCACAAGTGGCTATCGTTAGAGTACTCCAGCATTTAAATGTGAATAAATCCAAAAAGTGCAAGAATTTACACCGCAATAGAAAGAAAATAGACTCAAAAGAGCCAAAGAGTTGCTTCGCTTGGCCGAAAGTGGTGAACTGCCGAATTTTGTTTTCTCCGGTGAGAAAACATTCGTTGTTCAGCAGTTTGTAAACATACAAAATGATCGTGTTTACTTGCCAAAGAGGTCATCTGAAAATGTGCACCTTCGGCTGGCCCTCATAACAGCCGATGTTCGCTCTCCGCTCATATCAATCGATTAATTAAATGCCGAATATTATTGCGAAAATATTCTGGAGGGTGTATTGAAGCCTTGGGCACGCAAACATTTTGGCTGCAGACCTTGGACATTCCAATAGGATTCAGCACCATCGCACTCAGCACGCGCCTCTCAAGAATGGTTTCAAAATGAGTTCCCTCGCTTCATCTCCAGTGCACAATGGCCACCAAAATCTCCGGATACCAATCCGTTGGACTATTGTGACTGGAGTATTTTGGAAAGCAAGGTTGGCACCAAAAAATACCAAAATGTCGATCACCTCAAGCAACCGCTTCGCCGGGAATGGACCAAAATACCGCAGAGCAACATTCGGGCCGCGTGTGACGGTTTCAGATATGAATATTGTTTAGAAACTGCTTACTATAATTGTTCGAAAGGTACAAAATGCTACTAAATTTAGTATTGCGTGAAGGGATAGATCTGGAATCCTAAAATTGTTATTGAGGTGTCTGTTGGTAGCTGGTGTTGAGATCTTGTAGTGGTTTCGCAAATTCGTGCTATTTCGACGAGTACTAAATACAAGTACTACATAGTACTAATTTTGAATCACTTTTAGTACTAATCACGTTTATCTAGAATTGAGAGATGTAGATTGGTTGGGATTTGAGAACTAAATGTTACTAAATTTGGTATTGGATTAAGGGATATATCTGAACTTTGATATTGAGGTAACTGTTGGTTTATTAGAGAGAAAAATTGTATGTAGGTCCATTGTGCAATGGTTTTACTAATATCCTCTTCGATAAACTTTTTTTGGGGTAAAGTTTAAACGTTTTCCTATTATTCTTTCCGAAAAAGAAAAAACTTGAATAATAAATAAAACCTTGAAAGCTTAAAACGATGTTTGAAGTTTCGACCAAAACATTTTGTCAAACTAAACAAATTGTGCATTTTGAGTACTAAAAAGGTCTAACACGAACTGTTAGAAGGAATCTAAAATTTTAAGGTGGGCTTTTCGCCGACATAGTAGCGGTCACTTGTAGACCGATGTATTTTATCTTAAACTCGAATTATTATTAATAGATATATAAAAATCTGGGAGTTGTACTTATTGAAAATGTTGACATAATTTTAAAAAAGAAATTTTAATTTTTCACTCTTGTTTCGGACAATTTAGTATTTGAAGTTCGTTATAAATACTACAACATAAGACAGAAAAGTGTCTGTACAGGTCCTCATCTTCGTATAGCCCCCCTAGCGGTACCTCCCGATATTCGGTATTTTGATGATTTTAACGATATTGTTCCGCGGAATTGTTTCAAATTTGGTATTTGAAGTTCGTAATGAATACTACAGCATAAGACAGAAAATTGTCTGTGCAGGTCCACGCAGGTCATATAGGACTCAATCCCAACATCTCATTCTTAAAATTAATATTTATAAATTGAAATAAATCTCTTTTCTATGCAGTAAAATTGACATGGTAAATTAGAGAAGTGGGTATCGTTATTTGAAATGACTTTACCTTCTTAATTTTATCATGAATACAATTATCCTGTTCAATTTTTTTTTTGCACTATAAAATGTCAATTAATCGATATTGTTTCTGTGCCATTACATTTTATACAAATTATACGCCATAAATTCGGTCTGTCGATGGACAATGTGTTTCAGCGAATAACAAAAAAGGTGGCAAAATCTTAATGTGTAACAAAATGTATTTTAATTTAAATAAATGCTTATCGTTTGTTTCAAGGTCCCAACTCATCCTGTGATCCTCCGACCGTCGGAAAATCATTAAAGCAGCGCCGCCGCTGGTAACATTTTCAACAAACATTGTAAAAGTGACATTATAACACTTTTTATGAACATTTCTCGTTTGGTTTTATTTTTCGATTTTTTTCCGACATTTCGTTCATTTGTATGGAATATTGTTGTGTGTTTGTGTTTGCCTGGTGAGAAGTTCGTTTCTTATATGTATATGGTGGTAAACATTTACTTTCATTTCATTTACATAAATAAATTCGAACAAGAGTGCACCGTGGAACTTGTTACTTTCGGATTAGTGGAAAAATGTTTTACAGCATAGAGTAAATAACTCGATTTTTGGGCCAGGCAATTCTTGAATAAAATCAAACAGACGAATTTTTTCAGGAAACCTTAAAAATATTCCCAAAAATCGACTTTTGTATAAAAATAAGGGTGAGATAAAAAATACAAAAAAGTCAAACGCCTTAATTTTTACATTTTTTAATTTTACTGAATGAAAACAAACAACGTCGGAATTAGCATCAAATTTTAGAAAAAGTTTAGATTTGTTCGAATTGGCCAACTTTGGCACGAATTATGACCTTCAAACGGCCAATGAAACCGTCACACGCTGTCCGAATGTTGCTCTGCGGTATTTTGGCCCATTTCCGGCGAAGCGCTTGCTTGAGGTGATCGACATTTTTGTATTTTTAGTGCCAACCTTGCTTTCCAAAATACTGCAGACACAGTAGTCAAGCGGTTTGCTATCCGGAGATTTTGGTGGCCATTGTGCTCTGGAAATGAAGCGAAAAGCCTCATTTTGTAAACATACTTGGCTGCAGCGAGCTGAGTGCGGTGGTTCTGAGTCCTATTGGAATGTCCAAGGTCTGCGACCAGAAGGTTTGCGTGCCGAAGGCTTTCGCCATAATATTCGGCATTTATTCGGATGCCACGCTCGATTAATACGAGTTGAGATCGACCATCGAGTGTTATGGCTGCCATCATAGCCTGCGCTTGAGTTATGGTGGCCAACCAAGGTGCACATTTTCAGCTGACCTCTTTGGCAAGTAGACACGATCATCTTGTTTGTTTAAAAACTGCTGGACAACGAATGTTTTCTCATCGGAGAAAACCAAATTTGGCAGTTTTCCACTTTCGGCCAAGCGAAGCAACTCTCTTGCTGTTTTGAGTTTGATTTTCTTTCTGTTGCGGTGTAAGTTCTTGCACTTTTCAACGGTTTTACCCCGAGCTCATTTTTCAATTTTTGCCGAATGGAATGTTGCGATATGTTCAGCTCACGAGCCATTTTTTGGCCACTGCGACGGGAGGTTAGATCAAGTCGCTTCTTTACTTTTCGAACCATTTCTGCTGATGTTTGTGTTTTCTTCCGTCCCCTTCCCTGGCGACGTCGTCTTTTCGAACCATTTCTGCTGATGTTTGTGTTTTCTTCCGTCCCCTTCCCTGGCGTCGGGCTACGCTACCAGTATCACAGTAACGAGCGATGGTACGAGACACAAAAGATTTATTCAAATTTAAATGCTGGAGTGCTCTAACGATAGCCACGTGTGGTTTTCCAGCCAAATATAAAGAAATCACACTTTCGCGCTCGAATTCCATCACGAATAACTTTTTTTTCTGGAAAATTCTCACCGAAATGCTTTTTTACGCTTGTAAACAATATAATGAGATGTCACTGGAATAATCTTAACAGCTGTCGGACGAGTGGCTTAGAAATGACAACAGTCTGAAGTTTTTCTTGCAGTTTTTTCATCTTACCCTGTAAAGTTGTGACATACAATTATTTTCTGTAAAAATTTAAAATTTGATAATCTTGAATCTGAATATAATTGACCTGTACAAAATACTTAGAGAACATTATTCAGATGTGATACTTCCTTCATTTCCGTATTGGCCTAGATCTCCTCCAGAACTACAGTGCCATTCCAACTGTCGTTTAAAGTTGTCAATGCGCAAATCGACCCATATGGGGAAACATGGAATTTGTGCAACATACGTACTTATGTCTCAACATAATTTAAGCAAATTAATGTTAAAGTTGCAACGACAAAATTGACAGCGAGAAAAAAAACCGCAACATGGAAAGTCTGGCTGTAGAGCGGTCACATACATAACGAGTAGCTGATGGGAACAATATAAAAACCGTACAACAGCCACCATCAATAACACCATGAATGCCGCCGACACCGCCAACATGGCCCTAAGGGGGACGGCCATCGTAGTCGTCGTCGCCGTCGCCGTCATCATCATTCAGCACTCCTTTTTTGTGAGATGTTTTCGTTTTCTTTATTTTTTTCGCAAATTTTGCAAAAATATAAAACAACAATAAACACAACTACTCCGGCAGTGGCTGCCGAAGCAGAACATAAAAATTATGGCAAAGTCTTTTCGTTTCTCTGCTGGTTCGTTTTTTGTTTCTCCTTTTGGAACGACACCATAATTACGTTCCTGACATTCAATGCCAACCATTTACTTTGTTATGCTACACAAATACAATAAATTCAACACATAACCACATTATATACCCATACATTGTATAAATACCCATGTATGTATACTGCTACGCACATATATACACAGATAATAAATACATCCTTTGGTAGTTATGTATACAACTTGTAGTATATTGTGGCAGCAACAGAGGCAGTTATTCTTTTGTACATACGCACAGTTAAATGCGAAAAACGAAACAGACCTCTACACGTGCCCTTATTTTTTTCACTTTTTTTGTTTTTTTTTTTTTTTCCTTCCAAAAATGTTTAAAAATATACGAAAGCATTTTTTCGGTTCCTTTTTATAACGTAGTCCATTTTTTTACCCGGTTTTATTGCCTGTCTTTATTGGTGTTGCTGTTATTGTTTGAATTTTGTTTTCATTCTGTTACACACTACTTCAGAAAAAAAAGAAGAAAAAGAAGATGAAGCAGAGCAAATATTGAAACGCCTGGACAATATCATCCATTCGTCGTTGTTATTTCATTGGCGTGGAAGTTATTAACGGATACAGGGTGATCTGTAATTAGACTTTATTTCAAGCTGCAAATTCCCACTCAGTATGAGACTACTTTCAATAGCTCGAGATTCAATAAAAGCGTTATTCCAAATATATTTTCGGAATTGAAACATTCCTAGTACTTTAAGGCCTTGAAAATGTTTCGAAGGTATCCTCTTCTTTAAATGGTAACAAATCGGCCCAACTATCCTGGGTGGAGGACACAGCTGCAAAGTAATGTGAAAATCTCTAAAATAAGGAAGAATACTGGACACATGCATTTTGCCAAATGTTTCAATATCACCCTCAAAGCATTTTTCATTCTAAGCGGATAGGATCATGAGGCAAAGTGTGTATTTCTTTTAATCAATCAGTTACACACGTTACCTACAGACAGGGCGGTGTCAAAGTTTCGAGGACTACCGAGCAATTCATCGAACATAGAACCGTGAAATTCATCGAACAAGCACCCTTCACATCAATATCAGAACAATTTTAACATACTACGTATACTTGAGGTTTTCTGTGAGGTTATTAGTTTTTCTAATCCCAAAGAAACTAAAGTGAGCATAGCCGATTTGAGGCAATTATTAAGGAATTCCACACCGAAACCGGCACCTACATAAGAATATAAAATTCAGTGGAATTAGATCAAAATGTCTGTTAAAACCATTAAAAAATTTAGATTCAACAGTATAAACACGTTTTAGTCCGATACGGGAGAACTTTTTATACCCTTAATGAAATACTTTTAGATATCTCCTCCATAAATTATTAAAATATACAGGGTTGCCCATATTCGACGGACCCATGACTCTTTGGGCCCATTCCAATCGACGAGGCTTGTCCGCAGGCAACATTCTTTGTGTCAATTGAATTTTGTACGGGAACAAATGCAAATCAATGCGAATAATCCGTTGTAAAGTGGACCGAGCCATGCCCAACTGCTGAGAACGGCGTTTTTGGGATGTTCTTGAGGACCTCTCAACACTGGCTCGTACGGCAGCGATATTCTCGGCCGATCGCCTTGGTCGACTTTTATATGGCCTCTTTGGATTAGAAAGAGCCTTACCAGTCGAAAATTGTTCGTATAAAAGCTTAATAGTGTTCTTAGAAGGCGCACTTCTCACATTTTTTAATGTTTTAAAAGCACGTTGAGTTTTCACAATTGACTTCTTCTGTAGAATGTAAATTTCAACTATTTCACGTGGCGTGTATTGGTTCATGGTAAAAATGTGCTTGGACTGACGTTCAAACGCGGTATGTCATTAAGCGATGTCAGATCTCTGTCAAAAGTTATGGCGTTGCCAGATGGGTCCGTCGAATATGGACAACCATGTATATATCAAATATGCACCGAATTAAATATATGATTTCGAAAAAACTTTGCACACCAAAATATCTGCATAGTAGCAAGGTATAATGCGAAAAAGACTTTATCAGACCACTCCTTCCAAAATTTGGATTAACTTAATATCAATGAAATGTTAAGAGTCACTATTTTCTTTTTGCATATACGAATATTCCCAAAAGGTAAAGCGTCAGACGGGCCTTTATGATACTCTACACCACTTTGCATATTTATTAGAACTACAGTTATAATTACCATTTATATTGTGAATTAATTAGAAGTGGAATCAGATGGAGGAAATATTTGGGATGTATACCTAACTCTAAATCGATTTCGACCAAATTTGACGGAGGCATTTGCACCTCTCGTACCAAACATGGTACAATAAGGAGGTAGAAAAGCTTCGTAAAACTACAGAAATACAGCCCTGAGACTATGCCCGCTTTCTGTCAAATTTGCATTCAAACAAGTTATTTTCATTTATTCGATATTTTCCTCATTTTTAAAAACTGTTAAACTGCGCGAAAAATTAATCAAATGCCTGGTTTTTCTTTCAAAAATATGATCTAAATAGTTCGACCTTTCAATTACATGGCAAAATTCGCGAATAGCTTCAATGCGCGTCCCACAATGTACGTTTCTTCCAATCATTGATTTTGAAAATATTTTCTTTTAATTTTTTAAAACAATAAATACAAACACAAAATTGGCAGAAGACGAGCACACTTAGAAAAAAATTTCAATCAGCTTGTAGCTCTACCTTACCTTTTTATTGTACCGTGGTATCAAATAACATTGCATAAATGACTTCGAGAAGGATTATATTAAAAAATATATATCGCTACAATAGATATATGGGAACCGAATTTCACAAAATGTCCAGTTAAAATATTTGATGCACAATAACCGTCAAATCGGATAAAGATATATATGGAAGATATATCCTAATCTAAGCCAACCTTGATGAAATTTGGCGGAGGTATTTTCAGGGTGTTTCTGACATTTGTTTCATAATATCATTGCTATAGAGTACATATTACGAATTTGTGGAACTTAAGCCCCAAATCGGATTAAACATATATACAGGGTGAGATGAAAAAACTGCAACCAACTTCAGACTGCTTTCATTTCTAAGCCACTCGACCGACAGCTGATAAACTTATTCCAGTGACTGCTCATTATATTCTTTACAAGCGTACAAGAGAATTTTGGTGAGAATTTTCCAGAAAAAAAAGTTATTCGTGATGGAATTCAAGCGTGATAGTGTGATTTCTTTACATTTGGCTGGAAAACCACAAGTGGCTATCGTTAGAGCACTCCAGCATTTAAAAGTGAATAAATCTTTTGTGTCTCGTACCATCGCTCGTTACCGTGATACTGGTAGCGTAGCCCGACGTCAAGGTAGTGGACGGAACAGCAACAGCAACATCAAATGGTTCGAAAAGCAAAGAAGCGACTTGATTGAAACCCGCGTCGCAGTTTCAGAAAAATGGTTCGAATATATGGCAATATTCCATTCGGCAAATATGAACTTACTTACCCCGCAACAGAATGAAAATAGATTCAAAAGAGCTAAAGAGTTGCTTCGCTTGGCCGAAAGTGGTGAACTGCCGAATTTGGTTTTCTCCGATGAGAAAACATTCGTTGTCCAGCAGTTTGTAAACAAACAAAATGATCGTGTTTTCTTGCCAAAGAGGTTAGCTGAAAATGTGCACCTTCGGTTGGCCACCGCAGAGCAACATTCGGGCAACATGGAACGATTACATTGGCCGTTTGAAGGCCATAATTCGTGCTAAAGGTGACCGATTCGAGCAAATCTAAACTTATTCTAAAATGTAATTCTATTTTCGACATTTTTTGCATTTATTCAATAAAGTTTAACAAAAAAAAAATGTAAAAATTATGGCGTTTGACTTTGTTGCAGTTTTTTATCTTACCCTGTATGGGTAATCCACAATTTGAAGTACTGTTTTACATTTTATCTATATTATAGCCCACACTACGCTGTGGTAAAGGATATTGTGCCTTTCGGCATTTGTTTGTAACATACAGAAGGAAACAAGATAGACCCATAGTTCCGTGATGATCTCCCTAGAATCAGATTCTAAGTCGATTTATGCTTGTGCTTCCATCCGTCTGTTTCAAAAAGTACAGGTCGCATTCATTATCCGATTGAAGTATTTCGCAAGTAATTTGTTTGACCCAACGACGAAACATACTGAAATTGGTGATAATTGGACAAGATATAACTTCCATATATATTCATCTGATTTCAATTGTATTGTGCGTGATACGTGTAACATTATATCAAACAAATATACTTGCCTAAAAGCAAGTATGTAAAATTTGGTGAAAATCTGTTCAGAAATAGCTATAGCTTCCATACATATCTTGTGTTAAGTTTTGTGAAAATCGGTTGAAATATAGCTGTAGCTCCGATATGTATGATCATAATTGGAATGATCTACTGCACATAAAATTCCCATTGTAGGGCATCACGGTGAGAGTAAATAAGCAGCTCGACATCATGGCTATGCATATTAATGTCAAATTATAAGGGGAAACGACGGCATAATTCGAATGCGGCTCTAGCATCCATTTATGATATGTCACAAAATATGCCATGCGAAGACTTTAAGCTGCTTATCTACCCACATCTTAATATAGTCCCACTCGACTTTTGTTTTCTTCGGGAATTGAAGCCAATATTTTTTTCTTAACCAATGTTTTAAATTGAATTGTAAAAGAAAATTTAAATTATCCAAATAGTTATTGGCAACTCTAACTCATTCATTCTTCGTTATTTTCAAAACTTTGACCAAGTGTGAGGAAGGGATAGATTGATATTGATCAACTCCAAACTTATTCTATAAAGGTGTGTAAAGAACATACGAAACTTGAGGTCATGGCTAGGCATATTTTGTGACATTGCATGAAGGGATTACAGAGCCGCACTAAAATCCTGCCGTCGTTTTCCATTATAATTCGACATTAATATGCTTAGCCATGACTTCAAGCTTTTTATGTACTTGCACCTTAAGTCTGATAGTAATGTGTAATGTGGAAGATTTAAATCAAATCGCCTGAATAGCCTGAAACTAATTTTATCCAATTAGACATGAATCACGAACCGTCATTTTTATAAAACAATGTTCGGTGTATCCCGATTTTAGGATTTTTTTTAATTTTAGCCAAACTTTGGCCTCATATTTGAAATACCACCCTGTTCTGGGGGCTCTAAAAGAATTAAATAAAAATCCCAACAAGGGAATTTTTGTACGATCCCATCATTCACAGTCAAGCGGTCGGCCGGTCGGTTGGTATTCCATGTCGTTGTCAGAGCTGTGGATATTCCTCTTAGCTGGCTGGATGACTGGCTGCCAGCTTACTTCAATACAAAATTTTGTTGTTTCATTTTGGATTTTGGTTTGTTATTCTTTTGCCTTCTCTTCAGTTTTATTTTATGTGTAGAGTATCTCATTATACTCTTTTTTACGGCTTTTATGTTTTTCATTTTTTTTTTTTTTGTTTTTTGGTCTCCAACTCTTCCCTCCGGAAAGCCATTGAATTTCATTCGACCATGGCAGTCATTGTTGATTTGTGTGTACAAATGTACATACAAACATGTAACATACATATATACAATTTATATAAATACATAGTATATATTTAGATATGTATGTTTGTATGGGCATATATTTATGTTTGTTGTCTGTATGTATTTTTACACGAAATTGCTGTTTTTTCGGGATTCTATGCCAATGCAAAAATAACATATTACATAAATCAACCACGGGGGCAGTTTGAAATATGTATGTAAATACATATGTGTATGTATGTAACTGAATATTGGTAAGATCTGTGTGTTTAGAAATGTAAGTAAAACAGTTTGAAAGCGATATTTTATTCTAGACTTGAAATGAACAAAATTGTGTGTTTCTAAATGCCAAACATTAATAACTGAAGCTATCAGCAATCGATTCTGTAACTTTCACCATTTTTCAACTATTTTTCTAAACAAATATATAAATTATTTTCGGCATAATTTTTATACCCTACAACACTATGTGTTGGGGGTATTATAAGTTTGATTGGGCCAGAATTTATGTAACACCTCGAAATATTGGTTTCCCATATAGGAAAGTATATATGGATCTTCCTAGCTCGCCGAGCTGAGTCGATCTAGCTATGTATGTCCGTCCGTCCGTCTGTCCGTCTGTCCATGTTAATTTGTAATCACGCTACAGGTCGCAATTATGGCCCGATCCTTACGAAATTTTGCACGAAGGTGGGGTTAGGGTCAGAATAGAAGCCTATTTCTTTTGATGATCGCCAAATGTTTAGGGGTTGAAATGGACCAAATACTAAAAAAATGTCGGATTTTGCAGTAGCTATACAGGTCGCAATTATAGACCAATCAACGCGGAATTTCGCATGTAGCTAGAGTTTAGGGCGGGGAAGAAGCCTACCAATTTGGGTGGTCATCGGATAATATTTAGCGGGTAAAATATACCATATCTTTTGTGTTGAAAAAATGCAAAATTTTTCATTAAACCGTGAATATTTTAAATCCCGGCGAAATCACAAAGCTATCACAAGGTTACTTCTGACCTTTACATTGATGTTAACATCCAACAAATCGGATATATAGCAAAATATGTGGGATATATATGTCTATCAAAGAAGATATGCTTGAAAGATCTCTTATATGTCGAGAACGGCTGAACTGATTTCGACAGTTCTCATTAATTCAGAATGGCCTCTTGGCAGGAAAGAAAAAACATCTGAAAAAATCGCATAAAAATATCTCTCTAAAGATAAAAATATTGATTTTGTAAAATTTTCTCATATTTTTTCAATTTTGTCATATTTTTGGCATATTTTCATTTTGAATTAAACATTTGGTAATATTTCTACAGCTAACAAAACTAAGTAGTTAGGATATCAGGATATCATATACAGATCGCATTTATGGCTCGATCCTTACGAAATTTTGCATGGGGATAAGATGAGGGTCAGAATAGAAGCCTACTCTTTTTGGAGATGATCGGACAAAAAAACTGCAAAATTGTCAGCAAGTCGTAATTATCGCCCGATCCTTACGCGTAATTGAATGGACGTTACCGGACATTGCAAAAGCCAAATAGTTTTGGGTGGCCATCCAAAAATATTCAATGTGTGAAATAGTTTGCCAACTTTTGTAGACAAAATACGAAAATGTCCATCCCTGTGGCATTTTGGAGAATTCACAAATACAGGAAAGACGCACTTTTGACTATTTCGTTAACGCTGATTTCGTTGAAGAATATAGTTAAATGTCTGTATCTCATATTGATGGGTTTCAGTCAAAAACCAATAATAAATGTTAATCTTTTGCCACTTCTGAGAGATTATAGGTCTTTGGAAAATATTGGTTCCAGATCTAGGAAGACTATTTACGTGCAACATCTACCAATAAATTGGAAATGAGCAAATTAGTTCAAGTTGCTATTATTCGAAAATTAGAGAACAAAACCTGATGGTTTTCTTTTATTATTTGTCACAATACCTTGTGGAATTCTTTCGAGTATCTCGCCTATATAAACTGTATCATTTATTATAGTGTTGTAGGGTATTCAACGGTCGGCCACGCTCGACTGTAGCCTTTGCTTACTTGTTTTTGATTGTTGTAGGTTTCTCGTTCGAAACATTTATAATTATACCAACCTTATAAAAATGATTTTAGACCTTTAGACGAAATCCGTTTGAAATCGATGGAAAGATATCCGCCCGTCTTTTTGTCTGTCGTATGTCACATAAAATGCTAAGGAAGTATCCGGTTTAGTTGTTATGTTTGCGATAGACCTAGGACAATGTGCATTTTTACAATCACAACTCTCCCAACAAAATTCTTTCTGCTCACATTATAATATATAATTTTATTAACATTATATCAATTTCGACGATGAGCAATGTCAATGTCGGTCAAATTCTACACTTTCTTGGGGCATACAAATGACAAAATATAATCGTATATATCTAATTAATAATTATCTCAATATGACATCCGATTTGGTTCAAACTTGGCAAATCGCAATAATTTGTTCTGGTACCTCCTCGATTAAATTCTACATATTCAAAAAAATCATCTTAATACAGAGTAATATTTATATCAAATTAAGGTAAATGTCGAAAAAATTACTAATAATTTAATATTAAAGAATTCTTTTGAAATGAGAAATGATTCACTGATTTACTTCAAACTATGCCAGTCGAATATTTCTATTAGCATTATACAGGGTGAGATAAAAAACTGCAACAAAATCGAACGCAATAATTTAAACATTTGTTTCAAATTTTATTGAATGAAAGCAAAAAATGTCGGAAATAACTTCAAATTTTAGAATTGGTCACCTTTGGCACGAATTAAGGCCTTCCAATGAAACCGTCACACGTAGCCCGAATGTTGCTCTGCGGTATTTTGGCCCATTCCCGGCGACACTTTGGTGTCCATATCTCACTTCCACATACCAAATTTGAGGATTGGATAGGGCTGAAATCTCTTCAGCAAATATCAATTTTTTAGTTTTTCGTACAAATATAGGACACATTTGCAAATCACCGCCAAATTTCATATGCCACCAGTAATCTAAATGTCTAATATCAGAAAGTTATCACTATCCTTTCATTCAAGTCCAAATTTAGCACAATTTAGTACTTTTCGCACTATTATAGTACACATTTTCGAAAGCACCTCCATGTGTCCAGGACACGCATGAACAACGACCCTAATACCAAATTTCAGATTCTGTTCACCCAATATAAAATTGTACCAAATATTGTACTATGAGGTACTTTTCGTACACATGTAGAATTCATAACTAAAACCACCTGTTTGTCACAAATCTACCACCAACATGGCCTTTTAAACCCTCCACCATACTATGGAGGGTATATTAACTTTGTCATTCCGTTTGTAACTCCTCGAAATACTCATATCAGACCCAACAAAGGAGGGTATATTAACTTTGTCATTCCGTTTGTAGCTCCTCGAATTACTCATATCAGACCCAACAAAGTATATATATTCTTGTTCAGCGTGAAATTCTAAGTCGATTTAGCATCCATCCATCCATCTGTCTGTCTGTCTGTCCGTCTGTCTGTTGTAATCACGCTATCTTTCGAATGAATTGTATTTTGCACACATGTTTATTTTTCCAGTAGGCAGGTTAAGTTCGTAAATGGGCCATGCAGGTTCACGTTTTCATATAGCCCCCATATAACGGTACCTACATTCGGTATTTTGATGATTTTAGCGACATTATTCACGGGAATTGTCAAATTTGGTATTTGAAGTTCAAAATGGATACTACACCCTAAGACAGAAAATTGTCTGTGCAGGTCCACGTCTTCATACAGCCCCCATATAACGGTACCTCCCTATATTCGGTATTTTGATGATCTTAGCGACATTATTCACCGGAATTGTTTCAAAATTGGTATTTAAAGTTCGTTATGGGAACTACAGTCTGTGACAGAAAATTGTCTGTGCGGGTCCAGGTCTTCGTATAGGCCCCATATATCAGTACCTCCCTATATTCGGTATTTTGACGATTTTAGGTACAATACCCACCGAAATTGTTTGAGATGTGGTGTTTGAAGTTCGTAATGGATGCTACAGCCTGTGACAGAAAATTGTCTATGCTGGCCAAGGTCTTCGCACAGCTCCAATTTACCGGCACCTCCTTATATACGATATTTTGATGATTTTAGCTACATTATTCACCGTTTATTTCAAGTTTCGAATTTGAATATGGTAATGGCTTATGACAAACAATGCCTATGTATGTCCACGTCGTATAGACCCCAATATAACGGCTATATTCGGTATTTTTAAAATTTTAACAGAATTTTTTAAGGATTTTATTTTTTAAAAATTTCCAAATTCGTTGCAAATGGTGAAGGGTATTAAAAGTTCGGCCCGGCCGAACTTACTGCTTTTTAACTTGTTTTTTAGAAATTTTCGTAACCTTAAAGATTGATTTTCCAAAAACCTTTTGACACGTCTATACTACACTCCATTGGTGACTCTCATTCCAAATTTAGGAACAAGGTATTCAGTTTTTAGTATATTTTAATACTTTACATTGCTTTCCAAAAAAAGAGCCTAACCTCACGCCTAGGCACCAAGACTGACCCTTGTTCAAAATTTTAAGATCCTAGCTAGACGTTGATTCTCAGTCAGTTAGTCAGATATGTCACTACTCTTTTATGTAAATGGATGGATCAATGCATCTATGAATACAGAAGCAAATTTCCAGAATTTGAAAGCGTTTCGGCCTCACTAGCATTTGCACTATATAATAAAAATTATGAGGATCCCACATCCATTTTTAAAACCAAAATTCACTTTCACTTTTTAAGGCGGATGCGTGCAGATGTATATGCTTCTACATAACTGTTAATTATTTGTATAAACTGTGAAATGTAAAACACAAATGATTTTATGAACAATAAGTATATATGTATCAATGTATGTGCGTACTATGCTCTGCTATGCCCTGGTATATTAACTACTTTCTTTAGCATCTGCTTTTAGCGTAAGACTGAACTGTCAGGTAAGGAAACAGGGAGGGTTAGAGGTAGGGTGTGTTCAAATTGTGCGTGTGTCATTAGAAATGGTCAGAGAGGGAGGGAACTTGGAAAAAAGCGAAATGTTGTTAAAAAACAACACTGCAATGGACATGTATACAAATATTTCAAGCCATCCATCCATCCATTCAAACACATCAACGAACACACACACAAAATGGAACGTAAATGATGCGTGTGCCCATCTCTAGACCTATGCACTCTTGCAACCCGAAACAAAAAATACAAAACACAGAGTTAAATATATAACATCACGACACGCATCATATGACCACTCCACTCCAAGCAATATGGGTTAGTCAGCCATTTTTGATGTTACCAAACGAAACGTTCGATGTCTGTCCAGCACTCACCACTGATGTCCGTCCCCATAGGCTTGTGCCCTCAGTTTTAGGGAATTCTTTTTTTTAAGTTCAAACTCTCTGCGTCTCTTTGGATAACCAACCATTGACAAAAGGGTTGTCAAGCATGACATTTGTCCAGCCAGCTGCAGCCACCGTATTGCGCTTAATGACTACTGGCAGCAGTTGTTGCATGGAAAGTGTTAGATAGTGGTTAGAAATCGATGGCTAGATGGCTGGCTGCCTGGCTGGGCACACGCGAACATACATAGATGGATGCAGGCAGGCTGGCAGCATAGCTAGATGTTTGGTTGGTTGTTTGATGTGTTGCTGGCACATTTGTTAAATGTCCAAATACATAAGACACATAAAACTAGTTTCAAATTTCAAATCTGCCATTTTGGAAAACCCATTTACTTGTACATACGACGAAAAAAAAAAAATACATAGAACGGTTAGGGAAAATTGACTGCTTTCACGCCATTGCCGTCATATTTTATGAATTTTGAAGGCATGTGTGCAGTTTTAGATGAATGTGGGCATAATATGAATATCAAATAAAATCTAGCAGTAATAGCCTCCACCATTTGGAAGATGCTTTAAAAATTTCAAGAAAATTCCGAAAACTACCACTTAAATAAACCATTATATGGGCACTGTACAAAGACATGGACCTGCATACGAAAATTTTTGTTATAGGCAGTAGTACCCATTACGAACTTTAAATGCGAAATTTGTTACAATTGCGATGAATAATGTCGTAAAAATTATGAAAATACAGAAAATTGGGAGGTACTGTCATTTGGGGGCTATACAAAGACGTGAACCTGCATGCGAATTTTTTTGCAATAGGTTGTAGTACCCATTAAGATCTTCCAATACAAAATTTGAAACCATTCCGTTGAATAATGTTGCTGAATTCATCGAAATACCGACTATAAGGAGGGGGCTATACGAAGATGTAGACCTGCATACAAACATTTTTGTCATAGGCAGTAGTACCTTTTACGAACTTTAAATATGAAATTTCAAATAAATCCGGTAAATTATGTCGCTAAAATCATGAAAATACCGAATATCGAGTTACACGAAAACGTGGACCGACATGGCCCATTTATGAACTTAACCTGCTCTGCTGGTAAACTAGTCATCGCTAGATCATCTTAGAATTTTACTCTGATCCAGAATATATATACTTTGAAGGGTCTATTATGAATATTTCGAGGAGTTACACACGGAATAACAAAGCTAATACACCCTCCATAGAATGGAGGAGGGTATAAAAATAACACAATATTCAATCTAGGCAAACCAATCTTTTAACTGGGATAATTATTCTAACCTAAAGCTAATAATTTGAAACCATTCCGTTGAATAATGTTGCTGAATCCATCGAAATACCGACTATAAGGAGGGGGCTATACGAAGATGTAGACCTGCATACAAACATTTTTGTCATAGGCACTAGTACCTTTTACGAACTTTAAATATGAAATTTCAAATAAATCCGGTAAATTATGTCGCTAAAATCATAAAAATACCGAACATCGAGCTACACGAAAACGTGGACCGACATGGCCCATTAACGAACTTAACCTGCTCTGCTGGTAAATTATGCATGTATGCATATGTTATCGTATCTTAATTCGTTCGAAAGATAGCTTGATTACAATAGACAGACAGACAGTCATCGCTAGATCGTCTTAGAATTTTACTCTGATCCAGAATATATATACTTTGTAGGGTCTATTATGAATATTTGTTAATGTATATACTTTGTAGGGTATATTATGAATACAAACGGAATGACAAAGCTAATATATCCATAGAATGGTGGAGGGTATACAAAAAACACAATATTCAATCTAGGCAAACAAATCTTTGAACTGTCTATCCTAAAGCTGGTATAAACTGATATGACCAAAATATTGCCTATATCTCTTTGGATGAAGTCCTTTTCCGAACATTCAAACTCCATCTAACAAAGGCCGAGCGTTCTCCCGGCTACTACTCTCGAAGAGCATACCCGATGTCTTCCGTTCTTTTTTCCGTTCTTTCGCATCCTGATATTTTGATCAAACTGTAATAGGCTTCGAAGATGGACACTAAGTCTCTGAACTGGAAACTTTTATAAACCAAAGAAATATTTGTCATTATTTTCATAGAACAAGAATCCAGTCCCGGGTGCTTTCCTCACAGACGCTTCCCTCACAGAATGTGAAGTGAGAATCCGATATAGTTTAACTTTGTTGACCTTAAGCCTTAAGTCAGGTGAATGTGGACAGTATTCAAACGAAATGGGATCGGAAAAGGACAGCTTCGGTCAACTCCAGTTGAAAACCAACAAAGATCCGGGGTGAAAAAAGATTACATCAGCGAATTCTTCTATATGCCTAAAAGTTATATATAAATCTGTAACGAGTGTGAAGTAGGCTGAAAAGTATATATGGCTTATTATACCCTACAACACTATGTGTTGGGGTATTGTAAGTTTAATTAGGCCTAAAGTTATGTGAAATATTGATAAAAAGAACATAGGAAGTTATATCTGGGTCTTCCTATCTCGCCGAGGTGAGTCGATCTACCTTTTTATGTTCGTTCGTCCGTCTATCCTTATTAAATTGTAATCACACTAAAGCTCACAATTATGCCCCGATCCTCACGAAATTTTGTATCGAGTTGAGGATAATTTCAGAATAAAAAAATATTATTTGTGGAGATGATCGATATATTTCGGGAATGAAGTGGACCAAGAGCAATTTTTCCCAAATTTTCAGTTGCTATTAAGATCACAATTATAGAGTTTATGGCTGAGCAGTTTAGGGCTTGGATGGTCATTGAATAATATCAAGCGGGTTTAATAAGCATATATTAAATTAAACCTCAAAGATTTTTATTTCCAGAAATCACAAATACACAAGGTCACTTCTGACCGTTATATTGATGCTGATATCCAAGATATATAACGAAATATATGCAATCTCATATATCAAAGTAGGCGATGTTAGTGAGGCCGCTTGTAACTCAAGAATGGCTTGACGGATTTTGATAATTATTTTTTTTTTTTAATATTTTTCACCTTACGAAGTTATATATGGGAGCTATATTCAAATCTGGCCCGATTTCGATAAAATTTAGCAATAGTGTTTCTGAGCTGTATTTGATATATTTCCCCAAATATTGTTGTTACAGAGTGCATATTACGCCTGCGGAGGACAAAAATAACAAATGACATGAACAATATATATGGGAGCTATAGCTATATCTGAACCGATATCGAAAAAATTTGGTATACTTATTTTCAGTCCTAATTTGGTCGTATGTGCTAATTTCCATACTATTTGGGCTGATTATATGCGAGCTATATCTAAATTTAGATCGATTATCTTCAATTACAATAGGGTTCGTCCTTGAGCCAAACAAATGATTTGTGCAAAATTTCATCTGAATCGGCAATAAATGCGACCTGTACTTTGTTTACAAAAATACATGTACAGATGGACGGACAGGCAGACATGCATAAATCGAGTCAGAATGTGATTCTATGCAGACCATGAAAAGAAACTATGGGTCTATCTTGTTTCCTTTTGCCTGTTACCAACATATGCACAAAGACATAATACCCTGACCATAAGTAATGGTTTTTCTTCATTGACAACTTTTAGTAGCTAATTAGTAACTACTTTTGGGCGACATGCCGTAGCCAAAAAAAATTGTTCAGTCGGTTGATTTGTAGATACGTGTGATTATCAAAAAATAATTATTAACCCATTATTTGGTAATGCAAGTTTTTTGCTGGGAATTCTTACATCTATATCAACAAGTCATCGTATGTTTTTATACCCTCCACCAAAAAAGGTATGGAGGGTATATTAACTTTGTCATTCCGTTTGTAACTCATCGAAATAATCATTTTAGACCCAACAAAGTATATATATTCTTGATCAGCGTAAAATTCTAAGACGATTTAGCCCCGTCCGTCCGTCTGTTGCAATCACGCTACAGTCTAAACGAATTAAGATAGGAAGCTAAAATTTTGCACAGATCTCTCTTTTGTCTGCAGGCAGGTCAAGTTCGAAGATGGGCTATATCGGTCCACGATATCGTATAGCCCCCATATAACGGTACCCCCAATATTCGGTATTTTGATGATGTTAGCCACATTTTTCAATGGAATTGTCTGAAAATCTACACAAGTAGTTCCTTGTGGGCACTTTATACCTCGGCAGAGAATTGTCCATACAGGTCCACGATATCGTATAGCTCCCATGTAACGGTACCCCCCGATATTCGGTATTTTGATGATTTTACCCACATTTTTCAATGGAATTGTCTGAAAATCCACACAAGGAGTTCCTTGTGGGTACTTTATACCTCGGCAGAGAATTGTCCATACAGGTCCACGATATCGTATAGGCCCCATGTAACGGTACCCCCACGGTATTCGGTATTTTGATGATTTTAGCCACACTTTTCAATGGAATTGTCTGAAATTCCACACAAGGAGTCCCTTGTGGGCATTTTACCTCCTCAAAAAGAATTGTCTATATAGGTCCACAATATCGTATAGCCCCCATATAACTGTAACCCCTGATATTCGGTATTTTGATGATGTTAGCCACGCTTTTCAATGGAATTGTCTTAAAATCAACACAAGTAGTTCCTTGTGAGTACTTCACCCCCTGAATTGAGAATTGTCTATACAGGTCCACGATATCGTATATCCCCCATATAACGGTACCTCCCGATATTCGGTATTTTATGATTTGACCCACATTTTTCATCGGAATTGTCTGAAAATCCACACAAGGAGTTCCTTGTGGGTACTTTATACCTCGGCAGAGAATTATTTATATAGATCCACGATATCGTATAGCCCTCATATAACGGTACCCCCGATATTCGGTATTTTGATGTTTTTAGCCATATTTTTCAACGGAATGGGGTTCTTTGTACACAAGGGGTTCTTTGTGAGCACTTTACCCCCCGACAGAGAATTCTCTATATAGGTTTACGATAACGTATAGCTCCCATATAACGGTACCCCGCGATATTCGGTATTTTTATGATTTTAGCCACATTTTCCAATCGTATTGTCTGAAAATCCACACACGGAGTTCTTTGTGAGTACTTTACACGCAGACATAGATTTGTCTTTATAGGTCCACAATATCGTATATCCCCCCATATATCGGCACCTTTCTATATTAGATATTTTAAAGATTTTAAAAGAATTTTTATTGGATTCTATTTTTTTGAAAATTTTCTAATTCGTTCCAAATGGTGGAGGGTATTAAAAGTTCGGCCCAGCCGAACTTACTGCTTTTTTACTTGTTTTTTTTTTCGTTTAGCGACCCCAAACGTCGAACTCACATCCTTCGATTGTACTGTACTGACGTTATTTTTTATACCCTCCACCAAAAAAGGTATGGAGGGTATATTAAGCTCGTCATTCCGTGTGTAACTCATCGAAATAATCATTTTAGACCCAACAAAGTATATATATTCTTGATAAGCGTAAAATTCTAAGACGATTTAGCCCTGTCCGTCCGTCTGTCCGTCTGTTGTAATCACGCTACAGTCTAAACGAATTAAGATAGGAAGCTAAAATCTTGCACAGATCTCTCTTTTGTCTGTAGGCAGGTCAAGTTCGAAGATGGGCTATATCGGTCCACGATATCGTATAGCCCCCATATAACGGTACCCCCGATATTCGGTATTTAGATGATTTTAGCCACATTTTTCAATGGAATTGTCTGAAAATCCACGCAAGTAGTTCCTTGTGGGTACTTTATACCTCGGCAGAGAATTATCTATATGGGTCCACAATATCGTATAGCCCCCATATAACGATACCCCCACGGTATTCGGTATTTTGATGATTTTAGCCACATTTTTCAATGGAATTGTCTGAAATTCCACAAAAGGAGTACCTTGTGGACATTTTACCCCTTCAAAAAGAATTGTCTATATAGGTCTGCGATATCGTATATCCCCCATATAACTGTACCCCCCGATATTCGGTATTTTGATGATGTTAGCCACATTTTTCAATGGAATTGTCTTAAAATCCATACAAGTAGTTCCTTGTGAGTACTTTACCCCCTGAGAGAGAATTGTCTATACAGGTCCACGATATCGTATATCCCCCATATAACGGTACCCCCGATATTCAGTATTTTGATGATTTTACCCACATTTTTCATCGGAGTTGTCTGAAAATCCACACAAGGAGTTCCTTGTGGGGGTCTTTATACCTCGGCAGAGAATTATCTATATAGGTCCACCATATCGTATAGCGCCCATATAACGGTACCCCCGATATTTGGTATTTTGATGATTTTATCCACATTTTTCAATGGAATTGTCTGAAATTCCACAAAAGGAGTCCTTTGTGGGAATTTTACCCCCTCAAATAGAATTGTCTATACAGGTCCACGATATCGTATATCCCCCATATAACGGTACCCCCCGATATTCGGTATTTTAATGATTTTACCCACATTTTTCATCGGAATTGTCTGAAAATCTACACAAGAAGTTCCTTGTGGGTACTTTATACCTCGGCAGAGAATTATCTATAAAGGTCGACGATATCGTATAGCCCTCATATAACGGTACCCCCGATATTCGGTATTTTGATGTTTTTAGCCATATTTTTCAACGGAATGGTCACAAGGGGTTCTTTGGACACAAGGGGTTCTTTGTACACAAGGGGTTTTGTGAGCACTTAACCCCCCGACAGAGAATTCTCTATATAGGTTAACGATAACGCGATACCTCGCGATATTCGGTATTTTGAAAATCCACACAAGGAGTTCCTTATGAGTACTTTACACGCAGACATAGATTTGTCTTTATAGGTCCACAATATCGTATATCCCCACATATCGGCACCTTCTTATATTAGATATTTTAAAGATTTTAAAAGAATTTTTTATGGATTTTATTTATTTATTTTTTTTTTTTTTTGAAAATTTTCTAATTCGTTCAAAATGGTGGAGGCTATTCAAAGTTCGGCCCGGCCGAACTTACTGCTTTTTAGCTTGTTAAAATCTTGAATTTTTAAACCATAATATATTCGTATGTAAAATTTTGAATGCATATACAATCAAAAGGGTTAGCGAATATCTATATTATATCTTTTACAATAGCTATATGAAAAGAAATTATGTTTTTTTTTACAGACCAACATCCAATAACATGGTGAATTACGCGTAAGTATAAATCATTAAGTTTTTATACCATTAACTAGTCTAGTCAAAATAGAATATTGATATAATAGCTTTATATTGGCGGAGAGTTAAGATTTACCAATTATATTTCATATTTGTCATCGATCACATGCGTCTTAAAAATTATTCGGTGTCTAGTCAGTCTTAAAAAGTTAATAGATCCACTGATCTTTTTCCACAAGATACATTTACATTTATAGGGAAATAACTTACTGACTGATCTAAAATCAACACCCAGTCGAAACGCTGAAGCTAGAATTGGCTGTGTTTTTTGAAATTTGTACTGAAAGGATACGATGTTACTAGAAACCCGAGAGTATAAAATAGTTAAGCTTGCCTCAGCTTAAATATGTTAAACAGCAGCAAATGGAAGGCCCGTCATAATAAGCCAGACCATTTTTTAGATATTCAAATTATAGGTAACTTTGAAATGCACAGTTTCAGTCTCCGTTTATTGCGGGAGTTAATGTTCAATTAAGTACCAGGCAATTTGTTTATCCATAACTTTATTTTTAATACTAATGATTATAATACTATCGTTTAATTTTATGACGATGATGTTTTTCTTTCCTCTTTTTCTTCTTCATCATCGAAAAAAGCCTACAAAAATACCATGATCTTTGTAAGGCAGCCTTGAATGAATGGATGAAAATGAACCAACCAACCGATTGTCTGCCAGTGTGATCATTATCTTTTTTTCTGCAGTTGTTGTTGTCGTTGCGGAAATATATATGTACATGAATTGAAAAGAAAAAACAACAAAATTGGATTAAGCTCTAGTCGTCAATGTAGTTTCAATGCCATTACAACAACAAACCGCTTTTTTATGATAAGAAAACAACGAAATGACAACCAGCAACCAATTTAATGCGCAATAAGGAAATTTAAAACTCCCCATACATTGTATTCGACATTTTTACGATATTAACAATCAAAATTATTTCCCCTTTTTATTATTTTTTATTGTAATGGGGTCATCATTCCATGTGGGAATTTGCCTGCCTCTACTCTTCTCTACTCTGTTAACACACACACACATAATAAGATAAAAGATATTGTTGTAAAATGTATGTTTTGTCTTTGGATTTGATTATAAAAACAAATTAAATTACTGATTTAATTGGAGATGATTCACGAAAGAGACAAAAAAATCGATTGTTTGATAAGAAGTCGAATGGGACTTGTGCTATACTGTTCTAATGTCTTACGAGTCTATGAAAGTAGATAATTGGAAATTTTATTTTAGTTTTGTTTGCTGTGAGTTATCTTTGTGACATGTAATAAAATCAGGTATTTTACATTCAAATGTTTTACATCCGTCAGGTCAGACTGATATATATGCTAAATTTTAGCATATACCGTTGTAAAAGAGTTGACAGTTTTTAACCAGTAAAGAAAGTCTTAAAGCCGGGCGGGGCCGACTTTATGATACCCTACACCACTTTGCTAATTTAGTAGAGCTCCGCATAACAATTAAAAGTTTTTATGGGAGAATTCAATCATACACGCTATAATTATAATTATAATTTAAAGTTCAAAGGACTAAATATGCCGAAGCATTTGTATATTTTAAATTCGGACTTATATTGCCCATTTGGTGCGAAATTAATTTGAAATCGGATAAAAATATATATGGGAGCTATATCCAAATCGGAACCGATCTCGATAAAATTTTGGCAAATATATTTCTGAGCTGTTTTTGATATATTTCCCCGAATATCGTTGTTACGGCTGTGGGTAACAAATCGGATGAACATTATATATGTGGGAGCTATAGCTATACCGACCTTCACCAAATCTGACATACTAGCTTCTAGACTCAATTCGGTCGTAAGTGCCAAATTCCATCCCGTTTGGGCAAATATTAGACATTTGGTGCACAATCAAAGGTAAATCGGACGAAGTAATATATGAGAGCTATATCCAAATCTGAACCGATCTCGATAAAATTTAGCAAATGTATTTCTGAGCTATATTTGATATATTTCCCCAAATATTGTTGTTACAAGGTGCATGTTACGGCTGCGGAGGACAAAAATAACAAATCGGATGAACAATATATATGGGAGCTATAGCTATATCTGAACCGATTTCGATCAAATTTGGCATACTTATTTTCAGGTCCAATCTAATCGTACTTGCAAAATTCCATACTATTCGGACTGATATTACACGTTTGGTGTACAATAAAAGGCAAATCGGACGAAGATATATATGGGAGCTATATCTAAATTTTAACCGATTATCTCCAATTTCAATAGGGTTCGTCCTTGGGCCAAACAAATGATTTGTGCAAGATTTCATCTGGATAGGGCAATAAATGCGAACTATACTTTGTTTACAAAAATACATGGACAGACGGACGGACGGACATGCATAAATCGACTCAGAATGTGATTCTATGCAGATCATCAAAAGGTACTATGGGTCTATCTCGTTTCCTTTTGCCTGTTACAAACACACGCACAAAGACATAATACCCTGACCACCTTGTAGTGTAGGGTATAAACATTATGTTACACCTCGAAATGTTGGTTTCCCACGTAGGAAAGTATATATGGATCTTCGTATCTCGCCAAGCTGAGTAAATCTAGCTATGTATGAACGTCCGTCCTTCTGTCCATGTTCGCAATTTTGCCCCGATTCTCACGAAATTGAAAATGGTGGTGGGGTAATGGTCAGAATAGAAGAAGTCTATTATCGCAAAATATTTATATTGAAATGGACCAAAAACTGAAAAATGTCCTGATTTTGCATTTGCTTAATAGGTCGCAATTATAGACCAATCCACGCGGAAGTTAGCATTGAGCTACAGCTGAGGGCTGGACAGTCAACATTTTTTCCATTAAACCGCGAATATTTTTAGTCCCGGCGAAATCACAAATAGACGAAAAGATCAATTCTGACCGTTACGTAGATGCCTATAGTAAATATATCGTATATATATATGCGAAATATTCTGGGTTTTTAAGCAGATTTCGTTGACGAATATAGCCAAATATCGTAGACAAGATGTGCCTAAATTTGATAAAGAGGGGTCTCTTGCTTTTGGAGATGACTGCAAAATATTTAGAGGTTGAAATAAACCAAAAACAGAAAAATGTTCCTGATCGCACAATTGAAACCAATCGACACGGAATTTTGCCTGAGAAAAGACTTATGGACAGCGAAGAAGTCTAGCATTTTGGTTTACCATTGGATTATATTAAGCTATTAAGTGGACAACACGATGGACTGCGTAAATTTTGGGCAAATGCCCCTGGTCAAAAATCTAAGGGTTATATCTGGGCAGTGCTCTATGACATAATTTTAAAATCGGAATCGTCCAAAATGGATTCTAACATATTGTAGTGTTGTAGGGTATCACACGGTCGGCCCGCACGACTGTAACCTTTGCTTACTTGTTCAAAATACAAATGGAATATCAAATAGTTGATACTTCAGCCCTTTAAAGAGATATATAGCGATAAATATGTATGCCAAGATATTGTAAGTTTGTATATGCACCTTTTCCAAATCTCATCCCCGACATATGTATGCATAAAGAACTGAAGACTTAAATACTTTAAAACAAGCTAAACAGTAGGGTAGGTTCCGTAGGAATGGGATCTAAATAAATTCGTGTCGGACCTAAATAAATATAATATAAATTTTGCGACGCGCCAGGCTTTCACTATATTGGTAGCTTCCTTCACTTTATATGAGATATGTGATATTTTCACGCTTCATCTAATAAAGAAAATCGAACATTTATATCCAATGCGAAATCGTAAATTCCATATTCATCTCAGGTTTCTGGTTAAGGGAAATAATAAGATATAGCAAGTTGTAAAGAATCGCAAAGTTATTTCGCAAGTTATGACAGATAAAAGTATTGAAAATTGTGACCCTTGGTGGATGAGGTACCAGAAGGGGTTCGCAGACATTTCTCATCTAAACAACAGATCTTGTGTTAGTGAAAATGTTTGTATATTGGAAATTTGAAGAGAGTTGGACGCTTATTTTCATTTCTTTGAGCGTTTTGTTTTTCAAAATTTTGAACCCCAATTGTGGGAGGTACCAGAAGGAACGGTCCAATCTCTACCATGTTCATAACAGATCTGTTGTTGGTAGAAATATTGAGCTGTACCAATGGAATAGTTGAATGGAATCATATCGCGCATGAATATTCAATATTTTGACCCTTTGTGGGAGAGGTACCAGAAGGAGTAAACCAAAATATCCCGTCTTCACACCTGTCCTTGGGTTAATAAAAATATTGTGATGTGTGTAATTTAAAGACAATCACATTTTATAAGAGTTATAATTATTCAAAATGTTGATGGAGTGAACCGATAATGTCCATTTTCGCACCTCATCTAGCACTGATGCCAATATTAGGATTTCCAAAGTTGGAGCAAAATCGGATTATCCTTTCTGTTTCTGTAGAGCAACATGTTTTTTTTTTTTTAAATTCCGACCGTTAATAGGAGAGGTACCAGAAGGAGTGGACTCATATTGTCGATCTCCGAACTCGATCTATGTACAGGGTTGCCCATATTCGACGGACCCATCTGGCAACGCAATAACTTTTGACAGAGATGTCACATCGCTTAATGACATATCGCGTTTGAAGCGTCAGTCCAAGCAGATTTTTACCACGAAAATGTTGATGGAGTGAACCGATAATGTCCATTTTCGCACCTCACCTAGCACTGATGCCAATATTAGGATTTCCAAAGTTGGAGCAAAATCGGATTATCCTTTCTGTTTCTGTAGAGCAACATGTTTTTTTTTTAAATTCCGACCGTTAATTGGAGAGGTACCAGAAGGAGTGGACTCATATTGTCGATCTCCGAACTCGATCTATGTACAGGGTTGCCCATATTCGACGGACCCATCTGGCAACGCAATAACTTTTGACAGAGATGTCACATCGCTTAATGACATATCGCGTTTGAAGCGTCAGTCCAAGCAGATTTTTACCATGAAAATGTTGATGGAGTGAACCGATAATGTCCATTTTCGCACCTCACCTAGCACTGATGCCAATATTAGGATTTCCAAAGTTGGAGCAAAATCGGATTATCCTTTCTGTTTCTGTAGAGCAACATGTTTTTTTTTAAATTCCGACCGTTAATTGGAGAGGTACCAGAAGGAGTGGACTCATATTGTCGATCTCCGAACTCGATCTATGTACAGGGTTGCCCATATTCGACGGACCCATCTGGCAACGCAATAACTTTTGACAGAGATGTCACATCGCTTAATGACATATCGCGTTTGAAGCGTCAGTCCAAGCAGATTTTTACCATGAACCAATACACGCCACGCGAGCGCTCTGAAATTTACATTCAACGGAAGATGTCAATTGTGAAAACTCAACGTGCTTTTAAAACATTAAAAAATGTAAGAAGTGCGTCTTCTAAGAACACCATTAAGCGTTTATACGAAAAATTTTCGACTGGTAAGGCTCTTTCTAATCCGAAGATGTCATGTAAAAGTCGACCAAGGCGATCGGCCGAGAATATCGCTGCCGTACGAGCCAGTGTTGAGAGGTCCCCAAGAACATCCCAAAAACGCCGTTCTCAGCAGTTGGGCATGGCTCGGTCCACTTTACAACGGATTATTCGCATTGATTTGCATTTGTTCCCGTACAAAATTCAATTGACGCAAAGAATGTTGCCTGCGGACAAGCCTCGTCGATTGGAATGGGCCCAAACGGCCCAAAGGTCCCTCGAATATAGGCAACCTGTATGATAATAATATTACGATGTACCAAGTTTGGACCAAATTGGATAGTCCGCTCGAGAGTTATGGTGCACACCAGCCGGACATCGCTACATCGACTCCAAATGTGCTGAAACTGATTTCCAAAGAGACCTAGGGTCTAAAACCGTTAATTCGATGAGGCACGTTTTTGCCATATCAAATGATATATACCCTCTCTAGCCATATGGCTGAGGGTATAAAAAATTCCAGAATTTTCTCCTTATGACGAAATAAAATCTTCATCATTTCAACCCATCCTCATTACTTCGTTCTGCATTTTCCAAGGTGTGTATGGACATTGCACTTTTTTACTTAAAAAAAAACCTCAAAACTACTAAAAATAACATTTCTAAGAAATTGTCATAAACAACTTCAATCATTTCACGGCGTTGGCATTGTTCCAATTCTTTGGATGTTGATTCTATTTTAGGAATCCACAACAATGATAGGTGCCAGAATATTCTTTTCCATTGCAATGCAAATCATCATTATTTAGACAAAGCCAAAATGCAAAGTTCAAAAAGGAGATATTGCAGTTTTTGTCAATGTCATCCATCCATGGCAATATTCTGTACACAAGAATAGTTTATTTTTAAAATAAAACGCATAGCTTTTCCCATGCAGTCTTTTTAATGTTTGAGTGTATGAATACGAATTTTATGTACCAATGCAACCAATTATAAATGAACATACTCACATGATACATGTTCTTTGGAATTGAAGAAATTGTTTCAATATTCTGCATTGAAATATTTCATATAGCAATTAAATTCAAAGGAAAGTGTAGCTTTTATTGCAGTTGAAAGGTATAATTAAAATAGAGTTAAAATTTAGCGGAAAACGAGAATGGTAGAATAAAGAAGTTAAATTGTTCATTAACATTTTCAAAACGTATATTTATAAATCTACTAGCAAGTACCCGCTACTGAATCAGCGAAAAGTCCAAAATTATGGATTCGTTCCCATATTTTGCGTTAGTCTTCTTTAGTATTCAAAATGAAAAATTTTTCAGTATAATAAAAAATGTTTAATCAAAACTTCATACAACGTAGTAGATTTTCAGACTTTCAAAGTTTTATATACAGGGTGAGATGAAAAAACTACAACCAACTTCAAACTGCAGTCATTTCCAACTCCACTCGTCTGACAGCTGTTAAAATTATTCAAGTGACAGCTCATTATATTGTCTACAAGCGTACAAAAGCATTTTGGTGAGAATTTTCCAGAAAGAAAGTTATTCGTGATGGAATTCAAGCGTGATAGTGTCATTTATTTATATTTGGCTGGAAAACCCCAAGTGGCTATCGTTAGAGCACTCCAGCATTTAAATGTAAATAAATCTTTTGTGTCTCGTACCATCGCTCGTTACCGTGATACTGGTAGCGTAGCCCGACGTCAAGGAAGTAGACGGAAGAAAACATCAAAATCAGCAGAAATGAAGCGACTTGATCGAAACCCGCGTTCCAATGGCCGAAAAATGGTTCGTGAACTGAACATATCACAATATTCCATTTGGCAAATATTGAAAAACAAACTCGGGGTAAAGCCATTGAAATACCAAAAAATGCAAGAACTTACACCGCAATAGAAAGAAAATAGACTTAAAAGAGCTAAGCTTCCAAACTTCGCTTAGCCGAAACTGGTGAATTGCCGAATTTGGGTTTCTCCGATAAGAAAACATTCGTTGTCCATCAGTTTGTAAACAAACAAAATGATCGTGTTTACTTGCCAAAATAATGGTGTTGGCCGCCATAACAGCCGATGGTCGCTGTCCGCTCGTATTAATCGACCGTGGCATCAGAACAAATGCGGAATATTATCGCGAAAATATTCGGGAGGGTGTATTCAAGCCTTGGGCACGAAAACATTTTGGCCGCAGACCTTGGACATTCCAACAGGACTCAGGACCATCGAACTCACACCATGAATGGTTAGAAAATGAGTTTCCTCGCTTCATTTCCAGCGCACAATGGCCACCAAAATCGATCACCTCAAGCAAGCGCTTCCCGGGGAATGGGCCAAAATACCGCAGAGCAACATTCGGGCAGCGTGTGACGGTTTCATTGGCCGTTTGAAGGCCATAATTCGTGCCAAAGGTGACCAATTCGAACAAATCTAAACTTATTTAAAATTTGATGCTATTTCCGACATTTTTTGCTTTCATTCAATAAAATTTAAAAAAAAAATTAAAAATTATGGCGTTTGACTTTGTTGCAGTTTTTTTTATCCCTAAAAGAAGTTAAGGGCTAAGTACATAAGAAGCTTGGAGTCATGGCTAGGCATGTTTTGTGACGTTTCATAAAGGGATTACAGGGCCGCACTAAAATCCTGCCGTCGTTTTCCATTATAATTTGACATTAATATGCCTAGCCATGACTTCAAGCTCTTTATGTATTTGCAGCTTTAGTGTTAGTTAATGCGCTTATAACTCAAGAAAGACTGACCTGATTTTGACAATTCACACCATTTCGGAATGGTCTCTTGGCAGAAAAGGATAAAATCCAAAAAATCGCGAAAAAATACGTCAATAAAAATGTGAGTTAAATTTTTTTTGTGATGTATATTTTTTAATTTTTTCCTAATTTTAAATATTGCAAGATTTTTTTTTTTTTTAATTTGACATGCTTTATGTACTTATATATTTTTTGAATTCTGAATGTAAGCTAAATAGAATGGGATTAGCGTACAGTACGATGTTAAATTGTAATCTTTCCAAACAAACAAAAAATTGCCGATACCGATGTATACTCATTCATTTGACAGTAATGAGAACTCGAAATTCATATTCATTTGGACTTCAATCAGTAAAATATCGAATATAAAGAAGAATTCAATATGCAGACTAACAAAATGGTAGATCGAATTGAACATTTTGTAGTAAAAGAATTCATATCCTCCGTAATATTTTACTGAAACCTTCAAGATATTTAAATCGCACGTACCATTGTATGGTGTTCTATGCGCATTAGGGAGTAATTTGCAAAGCATTGTGCAATACCCAAAGTGGGGGTTGGGAGATTCTAAATTAATAGTATTCGGTTCGTGTATCAAACTCCTGAAAGGGTTTTGGGTTCCCAGGCCAACGTTTTTTAGGGCTTTATATATATAGGCCTAACCATACACAAAGGGCCTCAAATATTTTTCTCTAGACTTCGCAAAATTTGCTATAGAGTTTTACATTTAATTCCGTCCTACGTGTAGATGTAGTATAGCCCCCACGATTTCATGCATTTTTGATAATTAAGCCACATTTTTGAAACTATTTTTGAAAAAATATAAGTATGGGTCCACGTGTTGGTATATACCTCATATGAAGGTATCGCATTATTTTAAGCTATTTCCGGGGTTTGGGTCACATTTTTCAATTGACTTGACCCTTATTTGGCATCTTGACATCTAAAGAAGTACAAACCCTCTTCATAGAACATTTTTCGTAAATTTTAGAAGTAATATTCATATAAAGGTTCCTCCTGATTTTACCTATTTCGAGGGTCTCGGCCACATTTTCCAATCGATTTGGTTAAAAATGTGTATTTAAGCTTCTTAGGGAGTAGAGAACCAACTTACAGAAAAAATGCAATATATACATAATATTTTGGTATTATGTACCGATTGGCGGACAAACGGACATACAAACAAGTAAAAAAAACATTAAGTTCGGCCGGGCCAAACTTTTAATACCCTTCACCTTAGGGTAAAGTAAACATTAGAAGAAATGTGGCAAAAACCATTAAAACTCGCCACACGAGCTAGGACCCATTATGATCTGCAACTACCAATTTTCAGAGAAATTCTTGAAAAAATGTGTCAAAAGTCATCGAAATACCGAATGTTGGGAGGTACCGTTATATGGGGACTATATCAAAACGTGGACCTATACATACAATGTTTCGCCACACGAACTAGGATCCATTATGACCCACAAATACCAATTCTTAGACAAATCAGTGAAAAAATGTAATCAAAATACCGAATATCGGGAGGTACCGTTATATGGGGGCTATACTAAATCATGGGCCCATACATGCAATGTTTCGTACCGTTATAAGGAGACTGTACCAGAACGGGGACCGATATATCTCATTTTCAATACCAACCATCCTAGACACAATACAAATTGCTCTGCTAAATTTTGGCGCTCTACGTCAAATAATGTGGGCTGTATCGTGATTTCAACAGACAGACAGACAGACAGACAGACGGACATCGACTTAGAATTTGATGCTGATTATGAATATATATACTTTATGGGGTCTACGACGTATATTTAAGGATGTTACAAACGGAATGACAAAGTTAATATACCCTCCTTTCCAAGGTGGAGGGTATAAAAAACATAGACTTTATGTGGACTCTAACGCACAATTTAATATGTTATGGTAATAGATGTAAAAGAGTAATTAACTTTGGCTATTCATTCATACATTCTGCCCTTAATTATGGACAAGACTAAATGGCACGATTTTCAAAACAATGCAAATTCCAAATTACAGCTCATTTGAATAGAAATTTAGAATTATAACTCTCAAACTAAAGCCTATGGCTAAAGAATAGGATTAGGTTTTTGTAAAACATTTTAAATCGACCGGTACGGGAACATGTATTGAAGTTATGGCAAAAACTTGTTTTTGGTTCTACTTAGTCAAGTCATTATTTACAATACAAATTATGCCACTTATATGAGCTAGATCTGTGAATTACTATGTTTAAAAAACTAAGCATTGCAAATAATATACATTTCAATCCCACAAGAAGCTTAGGGAGAATCACATTAGGTTAAAACTTCACAAATTTTAAGAAGACAAGATCGGTCAACGCATTTTCCCCTCAAATTTTCAACGGGTAGTTCGGCAATATATTCAGTGTCTAGCGATTCATAGCGATAATATAGTCGGCCTGACCCTTAATGACTTCTTTCAAGGCCTACAACTTAATGTTTTCGGAATAAATTCTAAACGAGATAAATATTTTCATTATATCATATGTTTTTTCTTTCGCTAGATTTTGCTACATGATCTCTGGAATTTGCCGACTGAACTTTGGCGACCCTCCTCACCAAGTAATCTTGCAATCTTCAAACATTCTAGAAAATCTGTTTCAAGGTTTCTCGCATTGCATTGTTTGCAGAACGATGCCACAGTAACATCCTTAAGATACAACTGGTTGTCATCTTATTACGACATTCTATTCTGTCACAAACGAAGCGTTGCGTGAGTGTGTGTATGCGACACATAGTGATTGCAATCAAATGTGAAAAACAAGTGTGTCGTGCCCTTTTTGGGAATCCAACTTGGATTATTCGGTCGCCATGAGATTTCAACGGACAGTGTTCCTATGGCTGTTTGTAGTGCAAATTTTTAAGGCATGTTGTTTTTTTCAGTTTTGTTTTTTTTTTTAAGTAGGCATATATTTTTGTGTTCGGTTCATACTTTATTCTTCTCTATTTTAATCCCATAGCTACCTTGTTGTGTTTTATTTCGATACACGCTCACTCACTTTTCTTTATCAGACTTAGAGTTTATTTTGCTCTTGACATTCTATAATGTTGTTCTTTTGCATTAGCGATGATTGGGTGCTTGTTGGTTGGTTGTTTTGTTGTTTCCTTCTTTGTTGACATGGCTTTTTTCTACTATTATCCCATTATATGGTGAGGTCTCTTGAATAGTAGTATATGGATATGGTTTGTCCCCTCCTGTTTCGCGGAACCTTTACTTCTTTTGTGTTCTTGTTGTATCGAAGTTTTTTGTTTTTGGTTCTTAAAAACTTGTTTTGCCTATCCTCTACGTACGTATATATGCCTATCCGTCTGTCCGACATTTGTCTGTCCATGTTATTGCATTCTTTCCAAGAATAACTTTGATACAAAACTATTCTGTTTACAAACAAGAGTCAACTATAGGACAAAACGCCAAATAAAATGTGATGTAGGGCTGCCATGTATATTTTTATACCCTCCACCATAGTATGGAGGGTATATTAAGTTTGTCACTTCGTTTGTAAAACCTCGAAATATACATTTTAGACCCCACAACGTATATATATTCTTGATCAGCATAAAAGTCTATGTCGATTTAGCGATGTCCGTCCGTCTGTCCGACTATCCATGCAGGTCCACGTTTTGTTATAGCCGCCATATAACGATACCTTCCGATATTCGTATTTTAAGATTTTAGCGGCATTATTCACCGGAATTGTTTCAAATTTGGTATTTGAAGTTCGCAATGGATACTACAGCATATGACAGGAGATTGTCTGTGCAGGTCCACGTCTTCGTATAGCCCTGTCTTTGTATATCCCCCATATAATGGTACCTCCCGATATTCGGTATTATTTAGTATTTAGCGACATTATTCACCAAACTGGTTTCCAACTTTGTATTTGAAGTTCGTAATAGATACTGCAGCCTATGACAGACAATTGCCTGTGCAGGTCAACGTTTTGGTATACATAGTTGATGATTTTAGCTACATTATTCACCTAATTTTTTCAGGTTTCGTATTTGAATATTGTAATGGCTTATGGAAAAAGTAACGGCTACTTTCGGTATTTTTAACAGAATTTTTAACGGATTTTATTTTCTTTTTTATTTCGAAAATTGCCAAATTCGTTCCAAATGGTGGAAGGTATTCAAAATTCGGCCCGGCCGTACTTACAGCTTTTGTACTTGTTAGTTCTACTTTCATAATTTGCTGGATTTTCCCCGTATTTTTTGTGTTGAGCAGCGAAATTAATGCAATAATTTGCAAAAGTTGATCGTTTTCAAGCACATAAATATTGGTCCTTTGAATAATAATTCAAATTGAGATGCTATGGTAACCCTTAGTTCACTTCATCTACGACAGCACATCACCAATAATGTCGATTCGTGAGTGAATATCAGAAGAAATTCAAAGGAAGCTACATGAACTTAAAGAAACCATAAGAATAGACATGTACATACACACTTTATATATCAGCACATATACGTACGTACCTACATACATTTTAGCAAAATACTATATTGATGTTCATGGTAGGTGCATAAGCAAGAGGATTTTTAAATATTATAGGCTTCACAAGTAGGGCCTTAAATATGTTAAATATGTTAAAATTTGTTAAAATATATTGTATTATCAAGTAAAAAAGTTGTAAGTTCGGCCGGGTTAGGGAGGTACTCTTATATTTGGGCTACACGAAGACGTGGACCTGCACAGACAATTCTCTGTCTTAGGCTGTATTATACATTACGAACTTCAAATCAGCGTTCGAAAATAAACAGTACACTAACATAGTGTACTGTACCGGTACAGTATCACTAAAAAAATTTTTAGCGGTAGTGTTCCGGTACACTACCACTAAAAAATTTTTTCGTGATACTGTACCGGAACACAACGATGATCGTAGTGTACCGCAGTCGGAGCGCTAAAAAATCGTAGTGTACCGCAGTCGGAACACTAAAAAATCGTAGTGTACCGGAGTCGGAGCACTAAAAAAACGTAGTGTTCCGCAATTGGAGCATTAAAAAATTGTAGTGTAGCACATGTACTACATTAAAAAAAATCGAAATCAAAAAACTGATTTTAAACACTCAGCCATACACTGTAAAATATTTAGTTTTTTACACCAAAACTCATTCATTTTTCGGTACCACAAAATAGCAGGTAATGATTTGCATAATAACCCATTACAATGCAACCACTAAAATACCCTTTTTCGCGGAAAATTTAAATTTTCAATGGTTAAATACAAATTATTATGACTTCAGATGTGGTCCTTTTTTATTCTTTCTACCTATTCCCATATTTTTCTACTTTCTTCAATCTTGCAACCAATCTAAACATACATGACAAATAAATAAATCCAGCTTTTATTTTCATAATATTGAATTATGCTAGTAATTTTTGCATTATCAAAAACATAAAACATCTAATTTTTCTCACAAATCGTAAACAACACACATGTGGTACACTACCGATACTTTTTTTTTTTAATGTTCCGCCATGCGGTACACTACGATTTTGTAGTGCTCCGACCGCGGAACACTACGATTTCGTAGTGCTCCGACTGCGGAACACTACGTTTTTTAGTGCTCCGACTGCGGTACAGTACGATTCTTGTTGTGCTCCGGTACAGTATCACTAAAATATTTTTTAATGGTTGTGCTCCGGTACGGTACATTATCTTAGTGTACCACTCCACCTCGGAACGGTACAGAACACTACGGTACAGTACCATACTGTTTATTTTCGAACGCTGCTTCAAATACCAAATTTGAAACACTTCCGGTGAATATTGTCGCTAACATCATCAAAATACCAATATCGGGAGGTACCGTTATATGGGCACTATACGAAGACGTTGACTTGCACAGACAATCTTCTATCATAGGCTGTAGTCTCCATTACGAACTTCAATAGCCCAATTTGAAACAATTCTGGTGAATAATGTCGCTAAAATCATCAAAATACCGAATATCGGGAAGAACCGTTATATGGAGGTTATGCAAAGACTTGGACCTGCACAGGCAATTTTCTGTTATAGGCTGAAGTAACCATTACGAACTTCAAATACCAAATTTGAAACGATTCCGGTGAATAATGTCGCTAAAACCAATACCGAATGTCGGGAAGAACCGTTATATGGAGGTTACACAAAGACCTGGACCTGCACAGGCAATTTTCTGTCATAGGCTGTTGTATCCATTACGAACTTCAAATGCCAAATTTATTGTCGCTAAAATCATCAAAATACCAATATTGGGAGGTACCGACATATGGGCGCTATACGAAGACGTTGACTTGCACAGACAATCTTCTATCATAGGCTGTAGTCTCCATTACGAACTTCAAATACCAAATTTGAAACGATTCCGGTGAATAATGTCGCTAAAACCAATACCGAATATCGGAAAGAACCGTTATATGGAGGTTACACAAAGACCTGGACCTGCACAGGCAATTTTCTGTCATAGGCTGTTGTATCCATTACGAACTTCAAATGCCAAATTTATTGTCGCTAAAATCATCAAAATACCAATATTGGGAGGTACCGACATATGGGCGCTATACGAAGACGTTGACTTGCACAGACAATCTTCTATCATAGGCTGTAGTCTCCATTACGAACTTCAAATGCCAAATTTGAAACAATTCTGGTGAATAATGTCGCTAAAATCATCAAAATACCGAATATCGGGAAGAACCGTTATATGGAGGTTATGCAAAGACCTGGACCTGCACAGGCAATTTTCTGTCATAGGCTGAAGTATCCATTACGAACTTCAAATACCAAATTTGAAACGATTCCGGTGAATAATGTCGCTAAAACCATCAAAATACCGAATATCGGGAAGAACCGTTATATGGAGGTTATACAAAGACCTGGACCTGCACGGGCAATTTTCTGTTATAGGCTGTAGTCTCCATTACGAACTTCAAATACCAAATTTGAAACAATTCTGGTGAATAATGTCGCTAAAATCATCAAAATACCGAATATCGGGAAGTTACCGTTATATGGAGGTTATACAAAGGTGATTATACCTTAACCAAGTTGTTACCCAAATCTGAAGGCCACAGCCTTTGATTCCAACCCTGATCATTCTTTAAGATGCATAGAAGAAAGCTGATACACATCCATTTGGATCACAAACAAAGAATTCAAAGGAAAAATTGCAAAAAAGAAAAAGAAAAAACAGAAAAATAAAACTTCCAGAATTCAATTAAAAAATTACGTAATTTGTGTTTAGGTTAAACTAACCTAAAAGAACTGACAGATGAGAAGAACAGACCAAGCCAATAATAACAACTACAACAACACAACAAGAACATGGACAAATGCATAACATGAGACTAAAAATGGACAGGCAGAATCTTTAAAAAGACCTAATGGAACACCACAACCACCATCAGCATAATCGATGGTGGATAGAAAAGAAGGCAAGCGAGGATAGAGAGTGTGAGCAAAACGTAGTCCAGAAATCAGGCTATTGTGTCATTTAAGAACCACATTACGCTACGATACAGAATGCATCTTGTCCCATTAACTTTCAAAGGCACATATACCAATATAAAGACTCTCACACACATATACATTCATTCGTCAATGATTTTGCTTTTATCCAAAATCCGGATGTTGCAAATTGATTTGAGTTGATGGGTCATTATTTTGGAGTGTTTTGTGTGCGAGTGTATATTTGTGTATTCAATTTATATTGTTGTATTTTAATTGGGAATTTTTCAATTAAAGTCTTATTGGTGGAAAAGGGTTTTCGGAATGAGTTGCAATTTTTTATGAAAATTGCCCGTTTTTAATTAAAAGAGCTCAGACTTGCTGTATGGCTAAACTACGAAGGAGAACTCATCAGTCCACCTTTTGTTATTTTATAGCTTTTAAGGTTCGCTGATACCAATAGTGGGCCGATAGACTTCAAACAAAAAAGGGACATTATTCTGTTTCCAAATTAATACCATTTCGTATAGTTCCTGCACTTAGTATACATTTCCAAATCCAACTTCATATATATAACTGACTTTCCAACTTTGATTCTCATACCGAATTTCAAATTTTTAGCTTTTAGAAGGTTCCACAATCTTAAATTTTGACTCTCCGTAAACCCTTTGACACATCTATCGCACACTCCATTAGATGCTCTAATTTCAAATTTCAGAATTCTAGTTCATTCCGTTTGTCCAATACAAATTATTCAATTTGATACCCTCCACATTATTATATAGTATGGAGGGTATATTAAGTTTGTAACACCTCGAAATATACATTTTAGACACCACAAAGTATATATATATTCTTGATCAGCATAAAATTCTATGCCAATTTAGCGATGCGCGTCCGTCTTTCCCCCAGTCCATCTGTGGAAATCACTCTAGCTTCCGAACAAAATGAAGTAGGTTGATAAAATTTTACTCAAATGTATATTATGTCTGCAGACTTATGGTATTAAAGATGGGCCATGTAGGTCCACGTTTTGGTATAGTCCCCATATAACGGTACCACCCGATATTGGGTATTTTGATAATTTTAGCGACATTATTTACTGGAATTGTTTCAAATTTGGTATTTGAAGTTTGTAATAGTTGCTCTCATTTCAAATTTCAGAATTCTAGCTCATTCCGTTTGTCCAATACAAAGTATTCAAATTGATACCCTCCACGTTATTATGTAGTATGGAGGTTATATTAAGTTTGTAACACCTCGAAATATACATTTTAGACACCACAAAGTATATATATTCTTGATCAGCATAAAATTCTATGTCGATTTAGCGATGTCCGTCCGTCTTTCCCCCAGTCCATCTGTGGAAATCACTCTAGCTTCCGAACAAAATGAAGTAGGTTGATAAAATTTTACTCAAATGTATATTATGTCTGCAGGACTTTCGGTATTGAAAAAGTAGGTCCACGTTTTGGAATATCCCCCATATGATGGTACCTACTTATTTTCAGAATTTTGGTAATTTAAGCGACATTATTCACCGGAAATGTTTCAAATTTGGTATTTGAAGTTCGCAATTGATACTACAGCCTATGACAAAAAATTGTCTGTGCTGATCCACGCTTTCGTATATCCCCTGTATAAAGGTACCTTCCGATATTGAGTATTTTGATGATTATAGCGACATTATCCACCGGAATCATTTCAAATTTTGTATTTGAAGTTCGAAATGGATACTACTGCCTATGACAGAAAATTGTTAATATAACAGTACCTCCCTATATTCGGTATTTTGATGATTTTAGCTACATTATTCACCGATTTTTTTCAAATTAAGCATTTGAATATTATAATGGCTTATGACAAAAGTTACCTATACAGGTCTACGTCGTCGTATAGACCCTAATATAATGGCTACATTCGGTATTTTTAAGATTTTAGCAGAATTTTTAAGGGATTTTATTGTTTTTGAAAAGTGTCAAATTCGTTCCAAATGGTGGAGAGTATTAAGAGTTCGGCCCGGTTGAACTTACAGCTTTCTTACATGTGTGTAATGTAGTCGTAAATTTGCATTTGATAGAGTGGAATTCTGAAGATGAACCAAACACTTAAGTGCCGGCTACTACGACACTTAACCTATATCTCTCAAAAAAATTGAAATTAGTATTCAACGTTTCTTTAAACTTCAGATATATTAATATTTCTACTCATACTACACATATTATGAAGATGGGATATATTGTGGAAACTGCTTACATAGTAATATTTCTCTTAAGTCAGGTCGTGAAATAGACCAGAAGAAATGAACACATGTTTCCCATTTCCGAAATCGATAAAAAATATTGCAATGTGCAAAGCTTGAACCAATAAGGGTACTCAAGTTAGGAACTGATATATGGCTAGATCGACATTAAGGAGACATGGGGTATAAACCTCATAATTAAAAAACTTATATGTACCTATATTTTAACTCTCATAGCTTACAGGATAGGGTATCTTTATAAATTTGATAACCACTTCAATACAATAGGCACTATATACGTACATATGTACAATGGATTCTAATCAAAATGTGAAAGTGAAATTAGCATTTAACGTCAAGTAGGAATGTTGTTCGACGCAAATGCCTTCGCTGCAACTGCTGTTGTACGACTACACCATAGGTTGAACGAGAATGCATTTACATATGTTGCCTCGCCGTTGTGGTTAAATCGAGAACACTCAGGTTAAAATATTTTGCATTATGCGAATGGGAGATCCATTGATGGCATTGTGTACAAGCATACTCAAGTACATAGATATGTACATACGTAACTATATTTAAGAACACTGATGTCATTTCGGCACATAAAATGCACCAGATGAAAACACAATGCATACACATATCATACATAAATATGTACATAGCAGTACATATGTATGTACACATTTTCAAGAACATAATAGAACAGAAATAATGGCAATGCAAAGCAAAAACATGACTTAACTTCATGCGAATGCAGGCGAAAAGGAAAGAACAAAACAGCCGTCATTGCATTTTCTGTGTTGCATGAAACATGCTGCACACCGAATATGTATGTGTGTATGTGGTATCGGTATTCTTATGTACATTCGCATATACTACCTACATTGCAGGCTATTTCACTTTTATTTGCTGTAAATTGCATTCTGTATTCAAGAAGAGCATGCTGCATAGAATTCAATATTCTCGCTCTCGCAGAGGCAACAGCACTAATACCGATTTTGCAGGCTAGATTCACCGGTTCACAAAGAAATTGAAAACATGCAACACAGCCAGATAAAAATGCCAGCAATACTGCATGCAGCAGGAAGCAGAGTTGCCACGGTAGGGCAACAATGAAATGAATTGGATATTTTAAACTTGTTTTAGTGGGATTCCTATCTGGTTGAGGAACTTTTATAGGCAGTCTGTTTCACAAAGGAGCATAGCCAGCAAAAATTTGGTAAGATCATGTGCCACATTTAGCGTTACTAGTAACGACAACCAAATATCCTCCACATTACTAGTATTTCAAAAATAATCACAAATATATATTCTCTGCATTATCAGTAAGCTAACAAATAATGGGTTATTTCTATAAAATTTACAATGCATTCTAGCTTATTTTCATCATACTAAGTAATGAGTAACGGCGGCACATAGCGAGCGCGTAAGTCTACAAAATGGGTTGAATCCGAAAATACAAGATAATACGGAGACGCCCTACACTTCGCATTATGTCGCGAGTTCATATAAAAAGTCCAAAAATAGAAGAAGTTGGCAGAAGTGGATGAAATTTGATACAATTATTATTAACTTTTGTCGAGGATCAAATACTAGCCCCCATATAATGGTACCTCCCGATATTCGGCATTTTGACGATTGGTATTTAGCGTTGGTTTAGGTTAAAGAGATACAAAAAAAAAAAACTGCAACAAAGTAAAACGCCATAATTTTAATTTTTTTTTTTATTTTATTGAAGGAAAGGTAAAACTGTCGGAAATAGGATCATATTTTAGAATAAGTTTAGATTTGTTCGAATGGTCACCTTTGGCACGAATTATGGCTTTCAAACGAACAATGAAACCGTCACGCGGTGCCCGAATATTGCTCTGCGGTATTTTGATCCATTCTCGGCGAAGCGCTTGCTTGAAATGTTCGACACTTTGGTATTTTTTAATGCCAACCTTGCTTTCCAAAATACTCCAGACACAATAGTCCAACGGATTAGTATCCGAAGATTTTGGTGGCCATTGTGCGCTGGAAACTTAGCGACGAACCTCATTTTGTAACCATTCTTGCATGGCGCGTGCTGAGTGAAATGTCCAATGTCTGCGGCCAAAATGTTTACGTGCCCACCGTCCAGAATATTTTCGCGATAATATTCGGCATTTATTCTGATGCCACGGTCGAATAATACTATCGGAGAGCGCTTAAGTTCTGGTGTCCAACCGAAGGTGCACATTTTCAGCTGACCTCTTTGACAAGTAAACACGATCATTTTGTTTGTTTAAAAACTGCTGGACAACGAATGTTTTCTCATCAGAGAAAATCAAATTCGGCAGTTCACCACTTTCGGTCAAGCGAAACAACTCTTTAGCTCTTTTGAGTCTATTTTCTGTCTGTGGCGGTGTAAGTTCTTGCATTTTTGGAATTTTAATGGCTTTACCCCAAACTCATTTTTCGATATTTGCCGATTAAAATATGGCGGTATGTTCAGCTCACGAGCCATATTTCGGCCACTGCAATGCGGGTTTCGATCAAGTCGCTTTTTTACCTTTCGAACCATTTCTGCTGAACCATTTGTTGATGTTTTCTTCCGTCCACTTCTTGACGTCGGGCTACGCTATCAGTATCACGGTAAAGAGCGATAGTACGAGATACAAAAGATTTATTCACATTTAAATGCTGAAGTGCTCTATCTATGGCCACTTGTTGTTTTCCAGTCAAATATAAAGAAATCGCACTATCACGCTTAAAATCCATCACGAATAACTTTTTTCTGGAAAAAACTGTTTTTGTACGCTTGTAAATAATATAATGAGCTGTCACTGGAATCATTTTAACAGCTGTCGTACGATTGTCTTAGAAATGACAGCAGTCTGATGTTGGTTCCAGTTTTTTCATCTCACCCTGTATATACCGACACTTGTGGCAGAAAATAGTCAATGTTGGTTCAAGGTTTGGTATATGCTCATTTAATATTGTTGCCCCTTAAAATATCTGAAGTTTATTAAAAATTCTCCATTAGAGTTTTTTGGGATCTCCAGTTTAAAATGAAGCTATATAAAAACAAAACGTTGGTTATGATGAACATCCTTACCTATTCATCGGTGTTTGGTTCTGGCTGATCTTTTCCTATAGCTTTCTTAAGCGACCTCATAATATGGAGTTATCAGGATTCTGGAGGTCATCGACCCACCTCTTCCCCACAAAGTGATTTGAATAATTATATCCATTAGAAAATGTGAAAAAATAGTAATTGTAATAAGCTATCCTTCTTGTACTTCCCCTACAACGAATCACAATTTTGAATAGCCATAACGCAAATAAAATACGAACTGAGCAGAGATTCTTTTCGAATTCATACACCTATATTTCTACCAACACAAGATCCGGCGAGAACTTGAGCATATTAAAAAAATGGTCTAATGATTTGGTTTTTTTTTAATTGTTTATCAATTTTTATTGGCCAGATATTGCCTATTTTTGGGACGACATTCTCTCTGTAAAACACAAAAATAGACTTTGGGAATTTTACCTTCAACGGCAAAGTCCACTTTTCGTTCTTCCGACTTGGTCCAATCAGTTAAAAATCGATTTGAATTTTGTCTTTCGAGTACAATTTCGATTTTAGATTCTTTGAGGTGATTTTTTTTTTCAACTGATCCCATGAACTTATAATCGATTTTGTAATTTTCACCATAGGCAGCAGACTTCGACGATTTCTAACATTTTTTTGTAGGAAACGTATTATTGGCAAGGAAGTAGTTTGACGTATTTCTAAAGGTATTGGCATATCACTAATTAAACGGTAGTCTTTAATTTTTAAGATTTTGAAGCTTTCTACGAAAAAAAATCTTTTAAGTTAAGACCCACAATTGAATTCATTGTTTTGCAATAAATTTGTACAGTTATTTCAAATATTTGATAACGTTCAAATCACTAAACCGAGCAAAGCTACGGCAACCCTAACAAAACACTGTCATGAAATATTATAGCAGCAGGCCGTTGCTGACGAAAGAAAACCAAAGCATATTCCAAAACTGCAAACGTAGAGAGCAGAAGAATGAAATGAGAAACTTCGCAGCTTTCTCACACACAGAAAAACAAAAACTTGTGCAAAAGCAGTTCCATTCATATTAGACGCGAGCACAAACACACACACACTCAAGCACCGCCGAGACCAACCGACCGGCTTTTTTATTTGTGTTTATTTTTATTTTGCCGGCTATGTTTTGTTTGCTTATTCGTTATGGTTTGATGTGTTGCTGCTGCTCGGCGTTTGACAACAACATTTGTGGCGATGCTACGTCGAGGTTGACGTCGTCGTCGTATCTTAGCTCTGCTCAGCCAGTTCGATAGTATTTTGTCAATTCTTATTGGTTTGAATGTGCAACATGTTCGACATCGCTTTGCAGTACCTTGTTCCAACTAGTTGGAGGGGTAAATAGTTAGTGAATCGAATTGGTTTGATGTTGCCAGTATGGCTTCCGGCATGAAAGTGAATGGGTTGCGTTCATGAAAATATTTACTGTTTGTAGGTTTTATTTTTGATGTCTCTTCAGTCATCGCTGAATGTTGTGAGGAGTTGGTGGGAGATGACGGCGTTCTGTTTGGTAGACGGTGTCTTGCCGAGTTTCATTCGATTTGCAGTTTTTATCGAAATAAATTAATTTTTTTTTGTTATTCATTCCATTAGATGCCTATTAGAATATCCTTTGACAAAATGTGAATTTCAATAGAAAAACACATATTTTTTTTAAGATATTTTACACAATCATAACTGACATCATCTTCGTGGCTTATATTAATTTATTTTTTTTTTAATTTAATACATTTGAGATTATACATAAAAATGCCGACTACTGGAACATACTGACCTAAGGAGTACTTTCTCACATATTTGGGTCATAATAAAATCGAATACCTTACTAGGGTAAGTGTACCAGTAGTCGGCACTTTTAGGATTTTCGCGTTTTTAATCGCTCACCATTCTGAGTGGAACTTTTCAATTATTACAAAGTTAATTTATTCAGATTCGAAATTTTGTATAGTTTTTGCAATAAGAAATAAAGTTTTAATAACTTTTTATTAAATTTTATAAATTTGTAGTTTTATTAAAACAATGTTTTTTTGCCAGTAGTCGGCACCACTTGCCAATTGTCGGTATGGCATTTTCCAACAGTCGGCATACCAATTTTTTTGTAAGAATAATTAATATTAATAATAAATTAATTCATTAAAATATAATATATTTGGTTAGTTAAACTGATTCGACGTCTTTATTGTACTTTTTTTAAGAATATGGATTGTTGAGGACCTTCACTGACAAAAATTTAATTTTTTTGTTTTATGTTTTACATTCCACCATACTTAGTTGTCACTCCGCTTATAGCTCCTTAAAATATGAATTTTAGACTTCTGTCTGTCTGTGAAGATCACTCGAGCTTCTGAACAAAATTAAGGTCCGTAGAATTTCTGATTTGATTTTGAGAGATCCCATGTGTTACAACACCACAAATTTTAAGGTATTCAGGGACTAAGTTCTTCGGTTAAATAAAATATATTTCAGCAAAATCGGCTGTTTGAAGATACACCGCTCATAATGTTACCTCCATATAAAGTATTTGGATAATTTTAGTCAAATGTTTAAAGGAATCTTTAGTCTAGAGTCTTTAATGTATTTAATGTTCGGAAAAGGTTCCACCACCTCTGGCACAAGTATGTCTATGGTGGCCACTGTTTTTCGTATAACACCCATATAACGGAACCTCCGGTTGTTCGGTGTTTTGGCTATTGAAACCATGTTTTTCAAATAAATTGTTTTGGTATTACCTCCAATATCAGAAAGTTGATTATGACGGTTCACGTTTTGGTATGGCTTCCACACAACGAAATTTTCAATATTTGATATGTTAGTGTTTTCAGTATTTTCAAAGTAATTGTTTGATATTCTGTATTTGAAGTTATTATATCGAATCGCCTATATAAATCCAGGTGTTTATATAGCCCTCATATAAGAGTATTTGATTCTAAAAGGTCTTTTGCCGACAGATGTATATCCTCAGCCAATGTACGATTATTTAAAAATATTTTGACTTTTGTTATGATTATTCAAATGCCACTTATGGAGTAAGTTCCGAAGGAATGGGCATTGGTCATTTCACAGATATATATCATCTGCACAATAGATATTGTGTTAATAAAAATGTTTGTATGAGTGAAATTTGAAGAGTGTTGATTGCTTCTTTGAGCGTTTTGTTTTTCAAAATCTTGAACCCTATGTGGGCCAGGTAGCAAAAGAAATGGTCCCATCTTTAACATCTTTATAACAGATCTTGTGTTGATGGAAATATTGAGATGTTCCAAGTTTTGAATTGAATCGGATGTTAATTTCGCTTTTTATGAGCTTCGTGGATATTCAAAATTTTGAGCCTTTGTGGGGGAGGTACCCGAAGGAGGGAACCGATATATCCCATATTCACAACAGATCTTTTGCTAGTGGAAATATTGGGCTGTGTGAAATATAAAGATGACCTGACGCTTATTTCGGATTTAATAAATGTTTTGGTTATGCAAAACTTTGACCCTTTGTAGGGTAGGTACCACAAGGAATGGTCCAATCTCTACCGTTTTTATAACAAATCCTGTGTTGATAGAAATATTCAGATGTGCCAGGTCTAAATGGAATCGGATGTTAATTTCGCGTTTTATGAGCTTAATGGATATTTAAAATTTCGACCTTTTGCGGAAGAGGTACCAGAAGGAGTGGACCGATATATTCCATCCTTGCATCACACTTTAAAAGAGTTGTAGTTATACAAAATGTTGACCCTTTTTGGGGAAGGTACTTGATGGTGTGGATGGATTGCCCGTTTACCCATTGCCCTTTTACCCGAAGGAGCGGACCGATATTGCCCATCTCCGACCTCGATCTAAGTTTGACAAAAATATTACGATGTACCAAGTTTGGACTAAATCGAATACTCCCTTCGAGAGTTATCGTGCGCACCAGCCAAACAGACGGACGGACATCGCTAGATCGACCCAAAATGTCCTGAAACGGATTTGGTTCTAAAACCGTTGTTTCGATCAGGCACGTTTTGACCGTATCAAATGACGTTTTGACCTCTCTAGCTATATGACCGAGAAACTAAAAAGAAACTACTAAACCAAGATACATGTTCATGCAATCATACCATTTAAATTTTTATACCTTACACCACATAGTGGTATCCGATTGATATAAAATTTTGTAAACAATATTGGTTTGGCTTAAGGATGAACCCTATTGAAATTCTTTTGTTATGAGAGCTCTACTAAATGTACATAGTGGTTTAGGGTATCATATACTCGGCCCGCCCGACTTTTGACTTTTCCTTACTGGTTTTTACTTGATATCCCTACGCTGTCAAATATATACTTTGCAGTTCTTATAAAGATATGGTTGTACAACTGGCAAGACATTTACATTTATGTCCGACCAAATATTTTGTAATTTCTCCTCTATCAAGGAAGAATATAATCTAAAATAGAGAACTAACTCCTAATGAGTACTGTAATACTTGACCATGGAATGTTTGAATTTTTCTTTTTCAGTTTTACTGTTTTCAAAAGCTGATAATTTCACTTAAGTCCACAAAAACAACCATATTTCGGTGTCTTTCCACCACATTTCGGAAAGATTTTTTTATTTATTTTTTTTTTCAAATTTGGCACAGAACATATCTTATGAAAATAGGCTTAAACACTATTCCACTATAATACAAAATTTAAAGTTATATCACAGTTATCCTTAAGTACATAAAATCTTACGAGTAAAACTTAATAGAATAAACATACATATCACAGTTAATTTGGATTATCACAGATTGTTACAAATATCACATTAGTCTAAAGGAAATCATTAATGTATTTTAAATATCATAAAAATGTAGACGCAAACATGATTTTACAACAAATTCAAGACAAGAATGCTTATGATCTGTCACAAATCATATTCGCAAATAATGTTATAATTTCAAAATGTAAAAATATTTTCCAGAACTAATAAAAAAATTTACAACAAAAAAAAATGGAAAATATACAAAGAATGTGTAAATAGTGTATCACAGTTAAAATATCACAGTTTAAGTTATTTTTATCACAGAAGCAAAATTATCATATATTCAAGAGATGATGAAAATAATACGAATTAAAAAATCTAAGGAAACTTTACACCTAAAAAAGACACAAATAACTAAAGACCAAAGATAAATAAAAAGACAAAAGAGATAAAATTTAAACAAGTGATGTTATTGTTATTTATACACAAACAAAACAAATTTTAGAAAATCATATACATTTGGAATATTTGTAAATAAAGTGTATAATGATAAAAGAATAAAAATTATTTAAAATTAAATGAAAAGTAATATAGGGTGTAATGTTAAAATTAAAGTAAACCTTAAAAATAATAATATAGTTTTTACAAAAAAAAAGAAAGAATCAATAAAAAATAACAATAATAACGAATGAAAAACAATAACATAAAAATAATAAAAGTTATTAAAATAAAAAAGTAATGACAACAGTTTAACGAAAAATATTTAACAATTATCACAGTTATTTATATATATATATATATATATATATATATATATATATTAAAAATATCACAGTTTTTGAGAAAATATCACAGTTAGTCTACAAATTATCACAGTTAAAAATATGTAAATAATATACGTATGTCGTTTCTCCTCCGTAATAGTTGCTATAATGTTTTTCGTTTTAATTTGATTTTGGGTTGAAATATTGCCGTTTTTTTGGCAAGGCACGTTTTGTAGTCCCATAATCACAATTATGGGACTTACTATGCTTGGAGCATATCAAAAATTTATGGTGTATGATGAGTCCATGGCATCCACTTTCTGGCATCTTTACACAGCAACCGTTTAAACGGTCCAAGTCTTCACATTTCACCGATGTTCAAAACATTATCGACAGGCAGAAATATTTTAAAAGTTTTAAACTTTTTTTATCACATCAAGACCGATCACAGTTTTATTAGCAAATATCTAAAATGAAAGAGAAAAGAGCAAATTTTATTAATAAAGTAAACGTTTATGGTAAATATGTTTATACAAAAATAAAAATATCAAATAAAATACAATTAATAAATTTCAATTTCCAATGACCAAAAAAAATAAATAAATAAAATAAAAAATATTTTGTCGCCATATAAATTTGAGAGTTATTTTTATAGGAATCCGAAAACATTCACGTTTGTTTCATATATTTTTGTCGATTAAAATATTTGTTAAAATAGATATAAATAAGTATATAAAATTTTGTGTGTTTGAGTTTGACAATATTAAAAAGAAAAATTATATAAATACAAACTTTTGTAATGTGTTTTAGTTAAAACTTTTATTTTAAGTGAAAAAAATAACGAAAATAAATAATAAACCATTGCAACTCGAATCATTTATGGAAATTTATTTAATTATATATTTTTTTAATTTTTTTTAAAAAAAAAAAACGAAGAATGTTCAAAACATTGAATTTTTAAAAAAATGAATATTTTGTCGGAATATAAATTTTTAAATTTATAATTGTTTATTGTTAAATTAGAACGATAAAAAAATAACATTATAACATAATTAGCCTTTTTCGTTTTAATTTAGCAACAAAACATTCTAGAATATTATGTTCATTTTTATTAATTTTGACAAAATAAATAAATAAAATACAAAATTATTAAATCATAAATAAATCATAAATAAATTAGCCAAATATATAAAACAACTAAAATTTTGTGTTTCATATATTAATTTGTTGAAATAAAAATTTTAAATTTTTTTTAAATTTAAATTTTCTTAATTTTTGTTTTCCTTAAAAAAAAAAACAAAACAATTAAACTATAATTTTTTCACTTTAAAAAAAATGAAAATATATTTTCATTTTCTTTTTTAAATTGTCTTATTATTTTTAAAATTTTATTAGTGTCTTTAAAAATTTATTTATGACAAAGTATTTTTTTAAGTTTAAAAAATGTTGCATTTAATTTATAATTTTTTCACTTAAAAAAAAAAAAAAAAAAAAAAAAATATATATATATATATATATATATATATATATATCCAATTTTTTTTTTCTTAAATTTTGGTATTTTTAAAAATTTATTTATGACAAAGTATTTTCTAACTTTAAAAAAAAATTTATTTAATTTTTCTTTTTTTCTTAATTTCGAATATATATATAAATATGTTATGTAAATTATTGTTTTTATCAAAAAAGGGGAACTTACCACATTTGTTTTAAAACTTCTCCTCCGCACATTGTAAAATCCACCTTTTTCCAGTGTTAGCCCAACAAGTAGAACATACAAGTTCTCCCATAATCCTTTGGTAGTAGGCCTCCCGCCTTAATGTGGAATTCTCGCATATTCCCTTACTGTGCTACACGACGCTGTTAGTTATATACAGCACAACTTTCACTAGGTGGACTTATTTATTTGTTATCCGATATTTCTACTTGGTAGAATGGCTATCAGATTCTGTTTTAAGCTTGGAGCTTATATCACCGATAAAATCACAGGAGAGAAAAAATTCACCTTAAAAGAGATAACAAACACACAAAATGGAATTAAACCAAAAATTCACAATTTTTTTTCCTTTACGATTGTTGGAGTTGTTGTTCTTATTCTTCTATGATAGCTACGAATTGAAGCAAAATCAGAAAACAAGAAAAATTTACCTTCTTCTCGTATCCTTTTTGCCCAAAAGCAACACCACACCACACTCCACCACAGTCAGACTGTGACTGAAAATTCGTTGTAGCTGAAGGATTAATGAAACCTTCGTTGCGAGGAAAAACTTGGCAATTTTCCCAACACCAACAACAACCACATGGCAAGAGTTTGTTTGCTGGCCAGCGAAGAGGAAAATTTGCGCCAAAAATTTTTCCACCCCAAAAAAGGAAAGTTAATGAAACATTTTCATCCTCCCCAGCTAACCCAATCCTCCAATAAGAATCCTTGAACCTGAAGTGAAAAGGAAAAATTGTCTAACAGCCAAGCAAAAAACAAATTATCATTCATGTTAGAAGAAAACTCACTCACCCTTATTTGGGGCTGCCTTGTCGGGTTAGAAGGTTAGAAGGAGATGTTGGCAACACCCACCCTTGGCTTGGGAACCAACCAATTTAATAGATATATTCTCCCCCGACTCTGGCAAAACAAAACGCATTCAAATAAGAATTCCATTTGGGATTTTTTTTCTGCAGCATAGCATATTTTCTTGGGCCAGGCATTTGCAGCAACCAATACCGTGAGTAGGGTGAGGGAAAAATTCAATGATGCCACCGTCGCCACCACCAGGCAGTCACCCTTAAATTGTACAGAATTTTTACAATATTCTAACCAAATGCCTGCTGCCGAGAATCAACGAGACGGCCAGCACATTCTGGAGAGCGAAAACACATTTGTTTTTTTCGTTCTCTCAAATTGCATACTCTCTCTCTCTGCCAACCGGCACAACACTGAGCAGAGTGTGTGCCGCCAACATCATTGCAAAGCACATGTTTGAACTGACGTTGACGTTGGCGTCGCCGCCGCAGCTACTGCGCCCCGGTTGGGTAGCTTCATTCACAATTTTTCTTGTGAATTTTTAGTATGAATTTCGCTTTCTGCTGAACAAGTTGTGTTGAATTGAATGTGAGAGAGTTCGGAGCGCGCTCGTTAACAAGAACAACAACAACAGGAAAAAGCAAGCGCAGCAAATGTGAAAACAACAACAGCAAACTTATTGCAATAGCATTTCATTTGTTTTCTATTCAAAAAATCACCACCAAAAAGAATCCGCATATTGTTTTGTATAGAAACAAGCGAAAACAAAAAACAACGACAACAACAAAAGTTTTGGAAGTGAAATAACAAAACACAATTGTCGTGTAATCAAAAAAAGAAAAAAAAACAAAAAGTAAAAAGAATTCCTACTAGAACGAAAAGCCAAGATAAAGCAGAAACAAATAAAATCAAAGCAAAAAAAGAAAAAAAAACAAAATAGCAACAATCAGAAAATCAATTGCATGCATGATTTTTTCGGGTTTATTAAAACAATAACACCAACAATAATAAAAAACATTTGTTCGGTTTTTTTCGGGGTACGCCTACATCCAAATCAATTAATTTGTGGGGAGAAGTGCCCATACAACAAAACGCTGGAATAAAGTGCAAAACAAATTGAGAACAATCTAAACCACCAGACCAAACAAGAAATTGCAAAACCATTTTGTGAAATCAAAAACAAATTATTGCCAAATTTTCTATTCAAACACGAAAAGAGCAAAGAAAAACGTGCACAAACCTTATTTACAAGTGCTGTGAGTGCTTTCGTTTGTTTGTGTGTCGCGTTGTGCTGTGCTGTAATTTACACCTCATTCTGTTCCAACGCGGGACGGACAGACCATCATTGCTAATACGGACAAAATTAACTGTAAATTTATGGCATTTCTAAAGCAGAGGAGGAATACACAACCGAACTGTAGTGGCAGCGGCACAGGCAGTGGTGGGCAATCCTTGAAAATCAGCAGCAATAAAAATTACAATAACAACAATAATGCAAAATCTTTGAAAATTCATCATCGTTGATTTATCGAAAAATAGCCATAGCCTCTCCGTGGACTTTTTTCACCAACAATTGAAAGAAAATAAAATAAATTTATTTTCTTGTTTTTGACAATACCCTCCAGCTTTGTTGTTGCTCCAGCCAGCCGCTTTTATTCGATTGAATTTTCTGGCCCCGCGACCGCAACAAATTCGCGTGTGTTTTTTCAACATTCACGAACTGTGTGAGTAAGTGTGTGTGGGGAGCGCGTCTGCTAACATCTACAATGAAGAAAAGTCATTCAACGTTGAAAATTTCTATGGATTAAAATTTATTGAAAAAAAAGAAAAATAAAAAACAATAATAACAATAACATTCACCCAATCAAGAAAAAAGCAATAGCAACAACAATCATAGCATCAGCAGCAGATATTTGTTGATTGTGTGCTGCGAGATTTTTTTCTCATCACAACACAGTGACCGGTGCGTAAAAAGTGACAGTTGTGTGTTTGTTTGTTGTTTTTTTATATAAATCAATCAAAGAAAAACCAAAACAAACAACAAAATGTGCCAGACAATGTGAATTTGTTGTTATTATTAATCTAAAAAGAAAAAAAAAAAATCAGTGGAAAAAAGTGAATGCAAGTGCAGTACAGGTATTGGATTGGTTTTTTTTGTGCGAATAATTTCATAATTCTAATGTCATTTTTACACTATCCTACAAATGCATGGAATTTTCAATGAAAGTGAGAGTTTGTAGTGGGATTTTTTTGTTCAATGTAAGAGCGATGTAGGTAGGATACGAATGGGCTAGAGGACAATAAATGGGATTGAATACGGGACTTAAAATAGGAATGGAAGCGTTTAGAGGTTCTCTGGAATACTACTTACGTCCAAGAAGTAAATTTCAAAAATACAATTTATTGTTTATTCCAGAACTCCAAAAATAATAAAGTTTTTACTACCATAACCAATTTTCCCTTTATGATATCGGAAAAAAATGCAAAACCAGTAATTTGTTGCAGGTACTGAAACAGAGCATTTGTGATATTTGGGCTGTTCCAGAACCTGCAAGAATCTACTACTTTGGAATTTTTTCGATATCTTAAAGGGAACTTTGGTTTTAATAGTAAATACTTTTACATTCTTGCAGTTCTGGAACAGAACAATTTTCTAAATCCAAAAAAAGACCACCAGATAATCTATTTTATGAAGATTATAATTAACAAAAACATTTTTAAAATAATTTTTGAATTTTTCTGAAACCGTATCATTGCGTGTGTGATTAACACTTTCGTCTGTCTATTATTGCTAATTTTGTTTTTTTTTTACTTGAAATTTTGAAAAATAATTTCAAATTACTGTTATGTTCCAGAACAACAAAAATCTGAAAGTTAAGCCGAGTTTACATTTATAATATCGAAGAAAATTGTAAAACTAGTGGTTTCTTGCTGGGACAGAGGGAGTATACGTATTTTATTTTTGTCCTGTTCCAGAACTTTCAAGAATCTGTTATTTTTTAATATCAAAAATGCCCGTGAAGATAAATTGTAAAATATAAATGCAATGTGTTGGTGCGCAAGGGGTTAATTGAAAAATAGTTTTTTTTAATATTAATGATTTTTACCATTTTTTTGGATAAATCAACGTATTTTTAAATTAATTTAAATTAAATTGACTAATTAAATTAATTTAACAGGAAAATGACACAATTTCCCGACGAGGACGAATAACCAGAGTAGTGTTGGCGGTAGGGAAAATGCTGAATTGCACAAAAACTATGCTAGCTGCGTCATTGAGGCGGGTCTTAAATGAAAGGTCTCGAGGAGTACTTTCTGGCTATATATGCCTTATATTCCCAACTGATTTCAGATAATCGAATTTTTTCGATTTTCTAACCAAAGTGGCGGTTTCGGTAGGGAAACTGCATGGAAAATGCTGAATTGCACAAAAAGTATGCTAGCTGCGACATTGAGGCGGGTCTTAAATGAAAGGTCTCGAGGAGTACTTTCTGGCTATATATGCCTTATATTCCCAACTGATTTCAGATAATCGAATTTTTTCGATTTTCTAACCAAAGTGGCGGTTTCGGTAGGGAAACTGCATGGAAAATGCTGAATTGCACAAAAACTATGCTAGCTGCGTCATTGAGGCGGGTCTTAAATGAAAGGTCTCGAGGAGTACTTTCTGGCTATATATGCCTTATATTCCCAACTGATTTCAGATAATCGAATTTTTTGATTAATTTTTTAGCTTTAATTTTTTAGCTTTTAATTTTTAGCTGATTAATTTTTTAGCTTTTTTCGTATGTTATATTTCAAAGATGAATTTGCTGTAAAAATTAAAATAAAATTAAAAAATTTATATATTTATATTTTTGCAGAAATTGAAAATAGCTAAATTTGTTTCTTCATTTTTTTAACCATTCAATTTCACAAAATTAACTCCTTCAACGGTCTATGTGCAACTTCACAAACTAAAATTTGAGTGATGTGCTTCTCTTCAAAAAAAAAAAAAAAAAAAAAAAAAAAAAAAAAAAAAAAAAAAAAAACAATGAAACGTTATTCGCACACACACTCATACATATTGTTTATCCAGAACGTCTTCTGTACATTGCCTACTATAGGCAATCATCAAACATCTGAACGTTCAAACTTGTTCGAAATTGTGTCCGTAATGTATTCAGTGTTGCCAGCCGCTTGCCTAGGTAAGTGAGGCAGTTTTGGACTTTGCCACTGTTATGATTATTGATGCATTTTGGATCATGGATACGAGTGTAATTATTTAGGTCGTAACAGGGGACTAGTTTTTGTGCATGTTTCCATGCAGTTTCCCTACCGAAACCGCCACTTTGGTTAGAAAATCGAAAAAATTCGATTATCTGAAATCAGTTGGGAATATAAGGCATATAAAGCCAGAAAGTACTCCTCGAGACCTTTCATTTAAGACCCGCCTCAATGACGCAGCTAGCATAGTTTTTGTGCAATTCAGCATTTTCCATGCAGTTTCCCTACCGAAACAGCCACTTTGGTTAGAAAATCGAAAAAATTCGATTATCTGAAATCAGTTGGGAATATAAGGCATATATAGCCAGAAAGTACTCCTCGATACCTTTCATTTAAGACCCACCTCAATGACGCAGCTCGCATAGTTTTTGTGCAATTCAGCATTTTCCATGCAGTTTCCCTAGCGAAACCGCCACTTTGGTTAGAAAATCGAAAAAATTCGATTATCTGAAATCAGTTGGGAATATAAGGCATATATGGCCAGAAAGTACTCCTCGAGACCTTTCATTTAAGACTCAATGACGCAGCTAGCATAGTTTTTGTGCAATTCAGCATTTTCAATGCAGTTTCCCTACCGCCAACACCACTCTGGTTATTCGTCCTCGTCGGGAAATTGTGTCATTTTCCTGTTAAATTAATTTAATTAATTAATTTAATTTAAATTAATTTAAAAATACATTGATTTATCCAAAAAAAGTGGTAAAAATCATTAATATTAAAAAAAAACTATTTTTCAATTAACCCCTTGCGCACCAACACATTGCATTTATATTTTAAAATTTATCTTCACGGGCATATATCAAAAAGGGAAAATTGTTTATCTCACTTTATGGCAGAGCATTTATTTTTTCCCTTTTTACCATGATTTCGGAAAAGTTTTTTTGGTGCCTCAGGGATAGGCTCTTTAGGATTTTCGTATTTTCAATCGTTCACCATTCCGAGTGGAACTTTTCAATTATTACAAAGTTATTTTTTTTCAAATTCGGAATTTTGTATAGTTTTTGCAATAATAAAAAAATTTTAATAACTTTTTCTTAAATTTCATAAATTTGGAGTTTTATTAAAATATTGCTTTTTTGTCAGTAGTCGGCACCACTTGCCAATTGTTGTCGGTATGACATGTTCCAATAGTCCGATTTTTTTTGTAAGGATAACTAATAATAATAAAAAATAATTTATTAAAATAATATATTTTTGTTTAGTTAAATTGTACACAAAGATAGCTGACATTACATTTGAATCAAACAAAAATTTCTGTTCACATTTAGTTATAATTGTTTTATTTATTAGAGCTTATAAATAAAAAGTGCCGACTACTGAACTTAGGTACGCTTACCCTATGCTTCAGAACCTGCAGGAATCTACTAGTTTTGATTTTTTTTTCGATACAACGAGAAAACGGTTATCGTATTTAAAAATTTTATATTCTTGTTGTCCTGGAACATAACAATAGGTAGATATATTTTGAAACTAATGAAAATAGCTATCCGATAATTTTTTGGGACTCAGTTTTTTTTATAATAACCCAAGAAGTCGAGCTTTTATGGTTGTCAACAAAATATATGCCAAGTTATATGTGGCTGACACTCAAACATTTTCAACTTGGTGTTATATGTGACGATGTCTTTCAAATTTTATGAACCCGTGCTAAACAATTCTGTCAAGTCCTTCGAGATGCTGGTTTTAATATAAAAGAAAACTTAGTTTACATTGCTATTGCTGGACATATCCGGCTACCGCCCCTAGCATTCCTCCAATAATTTCTGAAACTAAGTTTGCTTCAAAAGACAAAATTATGTTTTGAAATTCAAAGAGATTAAAATCACAATACTTTTAAAACTACTAAGTTTTGACCTATTCATAGACTTCAAGAATCTTCTAGTTTTGCAATTTTTTCCGATATTATAAAGGAAAAATCGGTTATTGTAGTAAAAAGTTTTACATTCTTACAGTTCTGGAACAGAGTATTTATTGTCAAATTGTTGTTAAAAGAAGTCTTCTTAACCGATCTTATATTAGCTTGGGGCATATAGTTTCTAATATTACCAACGCCACAATCGCAGTTGTATTAAACTTGACCAGTCTAGAAGATAATTTTCACTGAAGATAGATAATTTTCACTGATTGGCCGAAATATTCATAATAGACCCTACAAAGTATATATATTCTGGAACAGCGTAAAATTCTAAAATGATCTAGCGATGTCCGTCTGTCTATTGTAATCACGTTATCTTTCGAACCAATTTAGATAATAAAAGGCTAAAATTGTGCATACATGCATAGTTTGCCAGTAGGCAGTTTAAGTTCGTAAATGAGCCATGTCGGTCTACGTCTTCGTATAGCCCCCATGTAACGATACCTCCTGATACTCGGTATTTTGCTGATTTCAGAAACATTATTCACCGGAATCGTTTCAAATTAGGGTACTACAACTTAAGACTACATTGTCTCTGCAGGCCCACCCTCCCGATACTCCGTAATTTCATGATTTTTGCGACATTATTCACCGAAATTGTAACAAATTTCGTATTTGAAGTTCCTAATGGGCACAGGTCCACGTCTTCGTAGTTTCCGGATTTATTTTTTCAAAAATGTTCAATTTCCTTCAAAATGGTGGAGGGTATTAAAAGCCCGGCCCGGCTGAACTTCGCTTCTTCTTTAATTGTTTTTTTTTTTTTTTTTTGTGAAAATACTTTCAAACTATCTAATTCAGCTTAATTTTTAATTCCTGATAGAAAAAAATGGGTCAATGGGAGTTTTCTTTTAAAGCTGTTTTTTTTTTATAAATACTATGATAGGTGCTTGGGGTAGTTAAAATTTGTATCCTATAATGTTTGGTCCAAATTAAAAAAAAACCTACAAAATATACTTATTTCATAAAGAAATACACATAAGAGATAAGAACTTCTCAGAAATAACTTTTTATAAGACACAATTCAAACTATGTGTAAAATGTCCTCAAACATATGCCAGGCCAGAAAAAAATTCGGGTTTTTTTTATAGAAAATCAATTTCTTGAGATGAGACACTCTATGAGAAAATGAGCGGTATGTAATATCCGTAAAGCTATAATTAATAATTTTTCGAACAATTTGCCAGATTATAGACAATAACAATAATGATAAGCTGGGCAAATATTTAATATTATGTATTTAATTTAAAAATTCTTATTTTGTCTAGGTTTACGACTTTATCGACGTATGCATGATATGTCGGAAAAGTATGTCATATGCTTCACAAATCCTGTCAGGCCATTTATGATTATTACTATATATGAAGGGCTCACAGCTATACCGAACTAAGTCATAAAAACATAATTCCAAGATAGTTAGAGGTAAAGTAAATGTACTGCAATTAATTTCTGGAAGCAATATTTTAGTCTACCAAAAGAAAATGTAAACGTCTATATTCAAAATTAACTAATGATATAAAGTTAAAAGAAAAATAATTTAAATATATTGCTAAAAAAAATATTCAAAAACAAAAAACCTGCTTTGGTTCGTTATTACTCTGAATAAAATTTGAAGGTTTTACAGCTAAAGCGAACCAAGTCAAAAAAATAAATAAATTGTTCATTTTATGACTAAATATAGTTGATGTTTCGCTTGTAATAAGCAACTGATGTTGATAGCTTTGGAAAAGGCAATGCTTTTTGAATGTCGAAAGTACAGAAATAGTGCTCATCAGATGGCACTTCTGTATTCAGTGAGTCTCGAGCTAGCTGTGCTGCTTTTAAGTGAAGTTCCTTTTGCCAAATTAAATTTGTATTTTCGTCTTCATCGAATTTTATTTTCATGTTAAGTTCATCACATATTCGAAAGTTATCCTTATTCGGTCAGTGCTCCAGTGGTCCATTCCAACAAGTACCTCCCCCACAAAGGGTAAACATTTTGAATAATTATAACTCTTATAAAATGTGATGAAATTTTCCGATTGTGTTCAAATTACACAGATCAGAATATTTTTATTAACCCACGCTCTGCTGTGAATATGGAATATATCGCTCCACTACCTCTGGTATCATCCCCACAAAGGGTCAACATTTTGAATATCCATGAAGCTCATAAGATGCGATATTATTCGATTTCATTCAGATTGGGTACATTTCAAAATTTCCTTCAACACAAGATCTGTTATAAAGATGGTAGAGATCGGACCATTTCTTCTGGTACCTTTCCACACAGGGTTCAAGATTTTGAAAAACAAAACTGAAAGAAAACGAAATAATCATCCAACTCCCTTTAGATTTCACACATACAAACATTTTCGCTAACACAATATTTGTTGTGAAGATGGAATATATCTGCGAACCACTTCCGGTACATCACCCACAAGGGGTCACAATTATCAATGCCTTTATCTGTCATAACTTGCGAAACAAGTCGATGATTCTTTACAACTTGCTATATCTAAATATTTCTCTCAACCAGAAACATGAGATGAATATGGAATAATGTAAGATTTTCTTGTAATTGTGCCCATACTATTTTAATGTGTATTAGGAAAAAGTATATCAAATAAAAAGCAGTAAGTTCGGTCGGGCCGAGCTTTGAATACCCTCTACCATTTGGAAAGAATTTGGATATTAAAAAATACTTTTAAAAATCATAAAAATACCGAATATAGAGAGTTATCGTAATATGGGGGTATATACGAAAATGTGGACCTGCACAGCCAAGTTTTGTCATAGTCCATTACAATATTCAAATAGGAAACTTGAAAAAATCCGGTAAATAATATCGCAAAAACATCATAATACCGAATACGAAATATGAAAAAAATTGGTGAATAATGTCATTAAAGTCATCAAAATACCGATCATTTCCAATACCAAAAGCCCTGTAGACCAAACACACATCTGAGTAAATTTTATCAACCTACTACAAACGCCTCGGAAGCTAGAGTGATTTCCACAGATGGACAGACAGACGGATGGACATCACTAAATCAACATTGAATCATTGCTGATATCTATATATACGCTGATTCAAAGTGAAACACACTGACTTGGTTCATTTTTGCTTTGAATAAAAACGAAAATGACAGTCGTGGACTTAGGTTTTTTAACGTTATCTTTGGAACGAAACACTTTTTGACATTGTGCTTTACAGAGTAAACAGAGTTGCCATATGCGGGGACATTGGCACTAGTTTCGGCATTTTTTATTTTTCATGACTTGGTTCGGTATAGCAGTGAGCCCTTCATATATGCTCCGAAATTTAAATATTCCAGAGATTTTTTTGAACATTTAGATGTTTTATTTTTATATATTTTTTAGCATTTCGCTCGAAAATCTCTTTTTTTTGTCGTTGGGCAATCCAACGAAAGGCATTTCTGGTTTCGTCGGTGGTAGGTTTCTATCAAAAATATAGGCTCATTTTCCTGCAACCCACATTTTGAGAATATTTGTGCAAAGGTACCCTCCCTTTATTAAAATAACTTACTGAACTTAAAATACATTTTTAGGATATTGAAATTGACATTTTTACAACATAAGAACATTTTCAAAATTCATACCTAATTTAAACCCGCTCTATTCTCTTTCAGGCGCGACAATAGAAAAATCAAAATTTAAAGACTTGAACTTTTTCTTATTCGACAGAATGGAATACTTCTAAGAACTTTTCAATCAAAAACAGAAAAAAACTACTTTTCATAATTTTAAACAATCGACAAATTAAACAATCAGTGAAAATACAAGCAATACAATTTTCCTTTTATAAAAAAAAAAAACAAAATTCTGAATTATTCACAACAAAATGTAAAAATAGCAATATTATCGCTAAACCTAAAAAAAGTATAATGAATTAAAACGAGTTTTGATTTGGTTGTTACGCCCGACAACTTTTAACAATTCCATATTGATAAACAAAAGTAAAGCTCTCCGGTCGATTTACAGCGGCAATCAATTTCTGCATTAAAGTCATCGTCTCAACAACAATCATCGTCGAGAAAAGTTTCTTCGTTATCGGTACTGTAAGCCCCATTTAAATGCTACTTATGGCGCCACGTCGCAATCACAATACCAACAGCATTGTAACGCAGCAAACACCGCAACAGTCAACCGCAAATCAAACGTTGTCATCGTCGTCCACAGCTTCTTTGACATCGGTATCGGTGGCAGCCACATCTTCGGCATTTTTGGTGGCTAATTCCACGTCATCGGCGTCGACAACAACGCTGTTCAACAGCTTCTACACGACGACAGCACCTCTGCAACCACCCACGCATCTAAGCGAAGAATCTGGGATTAGTAGCAGCAACAGCAGTAACGGTAATAATAACGGCGCCAGCAATATGTCACCCATGCAAACCGCAATAACCACCAACAATAACAACAACAACAATACATTGACTCCTAATCACAACAACACCAACAAGGGCGATCAATATGTTCGCTGTTGCCATCCCGGTGGTGAGTGTTTCAAATCCGATTCGCCCCTCATCAATTTGGACGACTTATCCGATTGTGTGAAAGTGATTTGCAACAATGAGAACTGTAATGTGGGTCAGTATATGCATCGGGAATGTTTCGACAACTGGGAGCAATCCGTCCTACAATCCCTCAAGTCAATGGGTGGTAGGGCGCGTTCATGGTCAGATCGGCAGAAGGCTCAAAATCTATGGACCAAGAAAGGTTACGATTTGGTCTACAAGGTGTGCGGTTGTAAATGCTCACGTGGTCATTTGCGCAAGGATTTGGAATGGGTGCCGCCCAAGCCTGCTGGTCAACAATATGCCATGAATGGCCAAAGGATAATGAATGGCAATGCCACGACCAATGGTGTTAGTGGCGGCTGTCAGGAAGATGAGGAGAAGAAGAAAAAGAAAAACAAACGGAATCGACAACAACAGCAGCAGCAACAACAACAAACTACTCAGTCGAATAAAACTTTGGCACCTTTGCAGGTCAATGGTCAGCAACAACAACAACAGCAACAAACACAACCACAACAAATGTCAGCTGTAGTTTCTGCCAACACAAATAATGTGGTGGGAGAACACAAAACCGATACCAACAATGGTCATCACAATTCCTCCAATTCCACATCATCTTCATCCACTGGCAACAGTACACCCAATGTAGGTGTCATTGGCTCCGGTTTGCATCATCAGCAGCAACAAAATCAAATGCAAAACAACAACAACACCAATTCTGGCCTAGCTGAGCTACCGGCCACCGTCATGTCCTCCATCAATAATCTCTTGAATGGCTCCAATAATATTTTGGGTTTGGATTTACGCCCACGCACCAATAGCATCTCATCGGCCAGTAATAGCCACAGTGGCTCCTCTTCACCCTCGGCCATATCTTTTTGCAGTGGTGAGCTGACGTTGGTACCAACCACCACCTCTTCCGTCACTTCATCCAATGGTCTATTGAATTCTTCGATTTCATCTTCTTCAGCGTCTACCAATCAATTGGCCACATTGCAGAGTTTGAATCTAAATGGATTCTATCCTCAGGCCACACTAAACAATCAACAACAACAGCAAACCTCATTAATGCAGCAGCAGCAGCAACAGCAATCGTCTCTAACGAAAAATATTCTTAATGGATTACAATCGTCGGTTCTCCTGGGAAATGGTGGTGTAGGCGCTACCGTTACCAACAATTCTACTGCTGCCTCTGTAGTTGCCACCACAGCTTTATTGATTAAACAACAACAACAGCAGCAGCAACAATGTCCTTCTGGCACTATCTTGACCAATGGTCTTAAACATTTGACACCGTTTGAACAGCAACAACTTCTGTTGCAGCAAAAAGTCAAAGAAGTCGAGCTTTATTCAGAGAGAGTTCGGTAAGTGATGATATTTTTCTCTAAGATTCTTATGTATTTAAAATTCTAAAGATAGAATAAGTCTCTTACAGATACAAAAACCTTTTAAATGAAAATAAGTCCTTGTAAATGTCTCCTACAGACATAGGGCTTCCTCAAGGTCTTCTATAGAATTTATTTTGCAGATGAAAGACCTTATGAGGTTCAGAGATCATATTTTCTCGTTTTTACTAACGAGCGAAACATACTCGGGAGCGTTTGTGCTCGAAGTGTAGAATTTTACACACAATTTATGGATGCGCTCGCGAATAAATCCTGTTTGAAATAGAGTAAGAGTTTACTTTACGAGTAGTTTTATATCGAATCACTCCTTAAGTACCTCCCCCACAAAGGTTTATAGTTTGGAAGCTTTAGAAATCTTATAAAATGATTACCTTCAAGTGTCGCACATTCCAATTTCTACAAACTTTATTTTTGGTACGAAGACAGGATAGAACAGACCACTCCTACTGGTAACTATAAGGAGTAATTCCTATCGAACTCGAGTAAAAAACGAAGTTCGAGAATTTCGGAGGAGGTAGCGGTGCCTTCTCAAGGTTTTTACATGCAGAAGAATACTTAGACTCTAGTCTTCAACAGATTGAAATCCCCTTAAAGATGTTTTAAAATCGAAGACCCATATGCAATAGAAGAATATTTTTGGTGTTATTTTTTTTTTTTTTTTTTTTTTTTGATAACATAGATCCTCAAGACCATCTGTAGAAGGTCCTCTATGGGTAGAAGGTCTTATATTTATAAATATCTCTTAACGTTTTTTTTTCTTGATAAAAGATCTCTTACAGAACTCCCATAGATATAGAGCTTTAAGGGTCTTCTATTGATACATTTCGGAAATTACTTCTATACTTCTATATCCTCCACTATCTCTAGAAGGCTTTAAAGACGTCTTCAATTAATAATAAACGTTTTGAGAGGTATTCTACCCATAAAAGACCTTTAAGGTGACCTGCTACCTACATTAGATCAACATATGCTATTTATCTATTAAAGTCGTAGACAGAAGACCTCTAACAAAGTCGCCAACACCTAAAATATATTCAAAAAAGGTCTAGTAAAGGTATTTTAAAGATAGAGAACCCCTCCTTGGAATTCCATGTTATGAAAATCTCCTGATGGAGACCCAAAACTCTTAATGGGAGGACTGAAGGACTTTTGCAGGTCACTCTGTGGAGTGAAGAAGATTTTTAAATATTTCTAAAGTTTTTCTAAAGTTTTCTAAAAATCTTGCACTTTTTCTATGGCCGAAAGACCTTTTAAAGGCCTTGAAAACTTTGTACAGCTCGTCCTTGGCCAGAAAAATGGGTTTCTTTGACCAAAAGACATTGTTCAAGTCTCCCATGGCCAGATGACCCTTAGCAAGTTTTTCATGGTTAGAAAACCCTTTACATGCTAGAAGACCTTTTACAGGCCTTTGATGGTGAGAAGGTCCTTTACAAACCTTACGTAGCAAGACGATATATTACAGGTCCTCTATTACCAGGAAAGCCTTTACAAGTCGTCCATAGCCAAAAGATTATATACAGGTCTTCCATGCTCAAAAATATTTCACAGGTCTTCTGTGGCCTGATATTTTTAAGGTCTATGGCCAGAAAATAATTGTGTTTTAAAAGCTTCTATGGACAACGTTTTTTTAAATCTAATATCTTTATTTGAAATGATTTTACACTTACACTTCAGCAGATGGTCTACTGCGGATAAAATCCCTCTTAAAATACTTACGCAGAAAGTTGATCTTTAAATGGATCGAAGACAGCAAGACGTCTTTCTGTAGTAAGAATACATTTTGAGAGGGTTGCTACAGACATAAACTAGAAAAATAACTCTTTAAGACCTACAGAACACTTTCTCAATATTCGCTGCAGAGAACCCTCCTCCTGGCTGCTAATTTTATGTCATACAGACTTTATCTGTTGTGTAATTTCTCCCCGTGTCTTCTCTGTCCTATTTAATAACGTGATTAGTATTCGTTATCGACATTTTGATATCTACTCACACGATTGCTGCCACCAAGTGAGACACTTAATTATTCAACTTGTTGTTGTTGTTTTTTATTTTAAAATAGACTTTGGCATTTTTATGGAATTAACCATATCTAAATGAATATTTTTTGGTGTATAGCTCTTAAAACAAAAAATCATATAATTGTTACGATACCCCAACGATTGGAGGCAGTTAAACCAGTTTAGTTAAACAAAATTTATGAATTAATTTGTTTAATTTTGGTATAATCGTTGCATTTAGCAGTAGCCTTGAAAATGTTGTTGTTGTTATTTTGTCGCATGATTGTTTTTGTTTTGCTTCTCTTTTGATGATCAAACAAAAGTTTGTCGAAAAAGAAATTTCGAACAAAATCCCCCTGCTTAAATTGGATTAGTAACACATTTTGAACAGAAAAAAAATTTGCAAAACTAAAATACAAATTACGAGAAACAAAAGTTTAATGATAACGAAACAGCAGCAGCTGTTTAACCGGAATATGTTTGTTTTTTTTTTCTTTTTTTTTCGGTTTCAATGCATATCATTATAGTTACTAACCGAATTATGAATATTAATAATTTTTTGATCATGGAATTAAATTTATAAAAAAAAAAACAAAAAAGAGAATGATTAGAAATGTTAATATAATAATGAGAAACCAATAATGAGAAAAACAAAACAAATAGCAAAAAGTAGCAGAGCTTTTTTTTAAATGATGAAGCCTTCAAAACACAATTTCACATATTGGTTCTTCGACGTTATTGATTGGTGAAGAATTTTCACACATTTTCGTTTATCAATACTCAAATATTCTTAATTTCAATTATAATTTTTATTTATTTACATTATTATCAATAAATTGCCTTGGTCATGTTTAACATTGAACAGAGTTATGCAATCTGAAGTCGTAGGACCTTTTTTTAATAATTTTTTTGCTGTAAAACACGTACAAATTAAACATATAGATTCGGAGCAACTGAGCTTTACCTCTCCATAAACTTTTAACAAATACTCTTAGTAAAAGTACAAAAATATATATACAGGGTGAGATAAAAAACTGCAACAGAGACAAATGCCATAATTTTTTTAATACTTTTTAATTTTATAGAATGAAAACAAAAATGTCGGAAATAGCATCAAATTTAGGAATAAGTTTAGATTTGTTCGAATTGGTCACCTCTGGCACGTATTATGGTCTTCAAACGGCCAATGAAACCGTCACACGCTTGCCGAATGTTGCCCTGTGGTATTTTGGCCCATTGCCGGTAAAGCGCTTGATTGTGGTGATCGACAATTTGGTATTTTTTAGTGCCAACCTTCCTTTTCAAAATACTCCAGACACAATAGTCCAAGGGAGTGGTATCCGAAGATTTTAGTGGCCATTGTGAGCTGGAAATGAAGCGAGGAACCTCATTTTGTAACCATTCTTGGGTGGCGCGTGCTGAGTGCGATGGTGCTGTAGTCCTGTTGGAATCTCCAAGGTCTGCAGCCAAAATGTTTGTATGCCCAAGGCTTTAATACACCCTCTAGAATATTTTCGCTATAATATTCGTCATTTATTCTGATCGATCGATCGATCGGTCGATTAATACGAGCGGAGAGCGACAATCGGCTGTTATGGCGGTCCACACGATTATCATGGCCAGCGCTTGAGTTCCGGTGGCCAACCGAAGTTGAACATTTTTAGCTGACCTCTTTGGCAACGAATGTTTTCTCATCGGAGAAAACCAAATTCGGCAGTTCACCACTTCGGCCAAGCGAAGCAACTCTTTAGACCTTTTGAGTCTATTTTCTTTCTGTCGCGTTGTAAGGTCTTGCACTTTTTGGAATTTTAACCGATTTACCCCTAGCCTATTCAATTCAATATTTGTCGAATGGAATATTGCGATATGTTCAGCTCACGATCCATTTTTCAACCACTGCGACATGGTTTTCAATCAAGTCGCTTCTTTACTTTTCGAACCATTTCTGCTGATATTGCTGTTTTCTTCCGTCCACTTCCTTGACGTCAGGCTACGCTACCAGTATCACGGTAACGAGCGATAGCCACTTGTGGTTCTCCAGCCAAATAGAAACAAATCACACTATCACGCTTGAAATCCAACACGACTAACTTTTTTTCCGAAAAATTCTCAGCAAAATGCTTTTGTACGCTTGTAAACAAAATAATGAGCTGTCATTGGGAATAATTTTAACAGCTGTCGGACGAGTGGCTTAGAAACGACAGCAGTCTGAAGTTGCTTGCAGTTTTTTTTTTCATTTCACCCTATTTTTGTGAGATTTCGTTGACTTGGATTTGAAACAACAGATAAAAGTATTTTTCTCGAAGGACCACAATATACCCTTTAGCTATAACTTACAATATTACGACCGAAGGACCATAGTACACCGTATAGCTATTGGCTTGCCTCTCAAAGGACTAAAATTATTTACAAACAGCTGAAATCCGAACGTGTAATACACAATAGTATTTAATTGCTTCCATTCCGCCAATAGCAACGAAGAACAACTAATCGAAAGTGGAAATTTTAATTTGCCATTTAATTTCCTGTTATCGTAATACTGCATAACATTTAAAAATAATCCAAAAACCTTGACCTACCGAATTCCCTCCAACACAGAAAGGAAATGCATAATAAACAATTAAATTCGTAATTTTGCAAAAACAAAAAAAAAAAAATTAACATAATTTCACAAAAAAAAGAAAAAACAACCAAAAACTGAGTGATAACAACAAACTGAACAAAGGGAATAAATAAAATGAATTATCTTGTATAATTCCGATGAATTTGAAAACAAGAATGACACGAAAAAACGCAAACTAAATTTAAATTATTTATAACAACAATAAATTAAATAAGCCACGAGACTGCTAATGGTATTTCCTTGAAAAATCACAACAGAACAGTTTGAAATTTGTTTATAAAAATAAGATATAATAAAATGAAAATGAGTTTATTTTATATGATGACACACAAAACTCAATGGAGGTGAAACGTCACGAGAATCTTGACAGATTTGGGCGCTGGATAAATGAACACTTGTAGAAGATCGCTTGAAGGGATTTCTTTCCATGGAATACATCATCAGTTTGTAGGCACTTTTAGAGACATGGATATTATGCGGGTATTTCATAGCTAGAAGAAGCAACTCCGCTAGTTAGAAGACTGTTCACAGAACCTATAAAGCTTCCACACGTCTTCTATAGTAAGATTACATTTTAGATGTGTTCCATAAGCAAGAGATAACCTTTTAGTGGTATTCGTAGGCTATAATACTTTTTCAGGTCTTCTATAGCTAGTAGACTTTTCTTAGGTCTTCAATAATAGTAGTGAGACATTTATTATACCAGAAAGAGCTATCATTGGTCTTTCATAGCAAAAAGACCTCTCACAAGCCTTATATATCTAGTAGACCTTTCGCTAGTCATAAAAAACTGGAAGTCCTTCTATTGATCTTCATTAGCTAGATATCCTTTCAAAGATCTTCCACGGCAATATTATACTTCATCTCTGCTATGGTCCGACAGCTTCTTTCAGGTGTCTATGCCAGGCTTTCTATAGAGGCCCTTACAGGTCTTCTAAAGCTAGAAGACTTTTCACAGCTCCTTACTGGTGTTCATGGTCAGAAGATCCTTGAAATCATTTCATATCTTTCATGACTATAATACCCCTTTCAGAGCGTCACCGGCGACATTTTATAGGTCGCCGTGTCCCTTTGTACAGTTCTATGGCCAGAAGACTTTTAACACGTCTCTAAAAGTCATTTTACTGGCTTTCCATGGTCAGAAGGCAGAAGACCTTTCTCATACAGTTAGAACACCTTTTTCATGTCTGCTACAGTCCGTTTACAGGTCTTTCGTGGTCAGAAGATCCTAGAAGTCATTTCAAACCTTTCATGACTAGGGATCTTTTTACGTCCCCCATTTACCAGAAGACATTTTATAGGTCTACCATGGCTAGAAAAATGTTTACCGTTCTATGGTCAAAAGACTTTCTAAATGTCTTACATAGCCCCATCTCTTTAGTTCCCAGAAGACCATAAACAGGGGTTCTATTGTGAGAAGAAATTTTACAGATGGAAAAAAAGACCTTTTTTAGGTTGTCTATCAGCCTTTTTAAAGGTCATCTATGGCTAGAAATCTTTTTGCAGTTCTTCTGCGGCCACGATGGTCAGAAAAAAATTTTTAGAGGTCTTTTATAAATTTTCCAGATGGAAGGAAGACCTTTAACAGATCTTCTTTGGCCAAAATGCTTTTTATAGTTCTTACAGTTCTTCTATGGACAAATGTATCTTTACAGGTCTTCCATGGAAAGAAAAAATAAACGTTTACAGGTTTTCGATGGACGGGACAGAATACCTTTTACAGGCCTTCTTTGGCCAAAATATCTTTTGTATGTCTTTCGTGGCCAGAAAACCTTTTGCAGTTATTTGATGGAAAGTACACCTTTCACAAGTCTTCTATGGCCGGAAGTCACTTAGCGGATCTTCCATTGCCAGGCGACTTTTTTTACAGGTTCTTTATGGTCAGAAGAGGCTGTACAGGCCAGGAGACCCTTTACAGGCCATCCATATTTCGAACTATAGGTCTTGTGTGGCCAAAATACCTTTTACAGGTTTTGTCAGAAGACCTTTTCAATTGTTTTTTTGTGGCTGAAAGAAATTATTAAATCTTCTATGGTCCAGGGGGGTTTCTCAGGTTTGCTTTGCATTGGCGAGAATCTTATCTCTGAAATTCTATTTTCTTTTTTTTACTGGCAAAAGTACCCCCGCTCGAAATAGAGTAAAGAGTAATGCTTTTCGAATAAGCTCTATTTTTCTCTGTCACTAGGCAAAGAGCGAGCGGGCTTTCTCGTTTTCGAGGGAGAGTGAAATTGGTTCGAAAATGAGTAATCTTAAAGATTTTTTCATATAGTTTTTTTGCATGTTTCTGTTTTTTTTTCGAAAGCTTGCTCTAGTAAGCTCTAGTTTTCTCTGCCACTAGATAAATAGAATAAACTGTTACTCCATTTCAAGCGTTTTGACACGAACACTTATTTTTCAAGCAGAAGTAACTCGCGAAAGCTCCCACAAATAAAAAAGGGAGGAGGGCAACAACGTGTAAAACTCCTTCCCTTCGAGCACTCCCACTAGCGAGTAAAACAAATAAATCTGAGCTCTTGTCCAGAATACCTTTTTAACTTTTCTTTGGGTAGAACACGTTTTAAGTTCACAATTGTTCTAAAAAAATTTGTTAACAAGAATTTAAAACATTTATTTTAAACATTCTAAACCAAAACGAACTTTCATTTTCAATTTGACTTTTTATTTCCTTTAACGTTGAGATATCGAAAAAGCAGTACAAATTGCAATCATTTATAATTTCTCTCTTCGTTCCTTTTTATTTTGTTTTGTGTGCATAAAATGAATAATAAATAAAACAATATTTATTCGCAATCGAAATCATTGCTTACATACATATGAAAAAGTAAAAACATTTTCCTTGACCTCACAATAAACTAAGTCAATTTTCAATTTCCACTTAATGAAATGATGATGATGATGACGCCGACGATGGTGACTGGCATTGACGACGATGATGATGGAACCATAAACATCTGGGCATATTGAAAGTATTTCAATGGCGCTTTTGGTCATTGTTGTAGTACTTTAATGGTCAATGGTCACTCTGTTGCTATTTGCCTATAGAGAGAGGGAGAAAAACATATGCACTTTATCAGGGAATAATTCATTTAAAAATTAAAGAACAAAAAACACTCCCATTATGGGTTGAGATTTTACGGTCATCATCGCTGATGTCTAGGCAAAAAAAAAAAAAAAATAACTGCATTTATTTTCGTTTATAATTTATGCAAGATGTTTTTTTTTGAGAGTAATAGAAGAGTATTAGGAAAATTGGCCACTTTAATTGTATTAGCTATGAACGAAGAAAATTAAAAAGAAAATGATTTTTGGCAAGGTCAAAAAAAGAAAAAAATGCGGCCTGAAATATTCATAAGTTTGAAATTAAGAGGAACTTGTCACTTTATGGAACATATATTCATTTTGTTCTCAGATATGGTAATTAATATTACAGCAAATTAAATTTTAGGCGTCCAACACAAAACCACATTTTGGCATCCCATTTGGGTGAAAGTCAAAGTAAACCCAAACTTCCATTAACCTTGACAATGAATTTCATAAGAAAACGGAACCGAAGACAACCGCCACATAGTCTAAAGGATACCTACAAAATTAAGACAAAAAAACACCTAAAACAAATAACTTGCCACCCCATTCACAGTGGCATTTTCCCACCTCATTTACTTAGGTGAAGAAAAAGAAGAAGAATTAAACACTTGCAAGAAGGCAAACATGGTGCAATCATACATAGCTTGACAGATAAACACACAAATATTACTAATGAAAAGAAAACTCTGAAATATATTCAATGAGTACTTTCTTATTCTAAAAATAACCGCACAAAAATTTCGTCGTCAAAAGCAATTTATCACCAGTAGTGTTTTTTGTTTTTGCTGCTTGTTTTTTATTTTTTGCAATTCGAAAATTAAACATAATAATAAAAATAGAATCAAAAATAAATTTAAGTGTTTGTTAGAAAGTTGAGATCGAGCTGAGATTAGATAGGAGACATTCTATCACCTAAATTATGTTTCAAATTGTTGGTGTAGCTATACGAAATTTCGGTTCATTTGTACTGTACGACAAAATCGTACCGAAGTGAGGGTATGTATATCTACAGGGTGAGGCAAAAAAAACTGCAACAAAGTCCAACGACATAATTTTTACATCTTTTTTTTTAAATTTTATTGAATGAAAGCAAAAAATGTCGGAAATAGCATCAATTTTTAGAATAAGTTTAGATTTGTTCGAATTGGTCTCCTTTGGCACGAATTATGGCCTTCAAACGGCAAATGAGACCTGTCACACGCTGCACGAATGTTGCTCTGCGGTATTTTGGTCCATTCCCGGCGAAGCGCTGGCTTGAGGTGTTCGACACTTTGGCATTTTTTAGTGCCAACCTTGCTTTTCAAAATACTCCAGACACAACAGTCCAACGGATTGGTATCCGGAGATTTTGGTGGCCTTTGTGCGCTGGAAATGAAGCGAGGAACCTCATTTTGTAACCATTCTTGGGTGGCGCGTGCTGAGTGCGATGGTGCTGAGTCCTGTTGGAATGTCCAAGGACTGCGGTTAACATGTTTGCGTGCCTAAGGCTGTAATACAGGGTGAGATAAAAAACTGCAACAAAGTCAAACGCCATAATTTTACATTTTTTTTTTAAATTTTATTGAATGAAAGCAAAAAATTTCGGAAATAGCATCAAATTTTACAATAAGTTTAGATTTGTTCGAAGTGGTTACTTATGGCACGAATTATGGCCTTCAAACGAATGTTGCTCTGCGGTATTTTGGTCCATTCCCGGCGAAGCGCTTGCTTGAGGTGATCGACACATTGGAATTTTTTTGTGTACAAAATACTTTCCAATGTTTTCCAAAATACTCGAGACACAATAGTTCAAAGGAATGGTATCCGGAGATTTTGGTGGGCATTGTGGGCTGGAAATTAAGGGGATGAACCTCATTTTGTAACCATTCTTGGACGGCGCGTGCTGAGTGCGATGGTGCTGAGTCCTGTTGGAATGCCCAAGGTCTGCGGCCAAAATGTTTGCGTGCCCAGAATATTTTCGCCATAATATTCGGCATTTATTTTGATGCCACGGTCGATTAATACGAGCGGAAAGCGACCATCGGCTGTTATGGCGATGTCCACACCATCACCATGGCCGGCGCTTGAGTTCTGGTGGCCAACCGAATGTGCAAATTTTCAGCTGACCTGTTTGGCAAGTAAATACGATAATTTTGTTTGTTTACAAACTGCTGGACAACGAATGTTTTCTCATCGGAGAAAAGCAAATTCGGCAGTTCACCACTTTCGGCCAAGCGAATCTACTCTTTAGCTCTTTTGGGTCTATTTTCTTCCTATTGCTGTGTAAGTTCTTGCACTTTTTGAAATTTTAATGGCTTTACTCCGAGCTCATTTTTTAATATTTGCCGAATGGAATATTGCGATATGTTCAGCTCACGAGCCATTTTTCGGCCACTGTGACGCGGTTTTCGATCAAGTCACTTCTTTACTTTTCGAACCCTTTCGGCTGATGTTGCTGTTTTCTTCCGTCCACTTCCTTGACGTCGGGCTACGCTACCAGTATCACGGTAACTAGCGATGTTACGAGACACAAAAGATTTATTCGCATTTAAATGCTGAATGCTCTAACGATAGCCACTTATGGTTTTCCAGCCAAATATAAAGAAATCACACTATCACGCTTGAATTCCATTACGAATATCTTTTTTTCTGGAAAATTCTCACCAATATGCTTTTGTACACTTGTAAACAACATAATGAGCTGTCACTGGAATAATTTTAACAGCTGTCGGACGAGTGGCTTAGAAATGACAGCAGTCTGAATTTGGTTGCAGTTTTTTCATCTCACCCTGTAGATTACACTAATTTTCGGCTCGTTTTTACTGTACGACGAAAGTGAAGGGTATATATATCCATATATCTTTCTGTATTTTAAATTCAGCCCTTCAGACATTCCAACATATTTATTGAGATTTTCCAACCAAAACTCGTACATTTTAAAAACTTTTTTTAGGGATCGTGAAAAAAAATTTTCCTTTTAATTTTTTTCAGAATTTTAGATAGAACTTCCCATCTACAAATCGTAATTTTTTTTAAGAAATTGTTATACGGGAGCTTTCTGACGAAAAGCTGGCGAGTTTTTAAGCATTTTTTCATGGGGCTCCACACCAAAAATTCGTTGATTTTTTTAAGGACATTATTTGTTAAGAAATTTTATTTTAAAACTTCAAAATTATAGAGTTTCGAACATAATGATATTTTACAACATTTCTTGTATTCTTGCATATTTATGTCTCTATATCTCTAAAATTACAAGCAATATGTCTAATCCCATTGATCATTTGTACGATTTTGGCAGTTTATATTGCCTGTCTGCTATAAAAAACCATGACACTTTTTCATTTGTTTACAATTTATCGTTTGGTGGTTTCCTGTTGTCAATACAAAAATATACCTCGTCTATTCTCTGTCTTGTGCCTATGTTCGCAAAAATGAAATTTATAAAAATATTGTAATTTTTTTCATTTTTGATTTTCTAAACAAAATTTTTTGGTATTTATTGGCCCAGTTTTGATATCGCAAAAAATTACCATTCTGGTTTCAAAAAAAAAAAAAAAAAGGAACAAATACAGTCAAACATTGTTGCGAAGAACACAGAGACATTGTGGGATTTTTAAACGGTACCTCCCGATGATTTTAGCGACATTATTCTCCGGAATTATTTCAAATTTGGTATTTAAAGTTCGTAATGCCTAAGAAAGAAAATTGTCTGTGTAGGTCCACGTCTTCGTATAGCCCCCATATAACGGTACCTCCCGAAATTCTGTGCTTTGAACAAATAAAGTCAAACATGGTTGCAATGAACACAGAGACATTTTGGGGTTTTTGCGAATAGAATTGAAATTGTTGTAGCTTTTATCAGCATTCTACAGTCTCTAAATAATAAAATTTTATTAAACATTGCGATATTGAATATCGACACGTGCTTACAATTATTTTCTATATTATGTGCCTACATCGTTCTAATGCGAGCGTTTCGTCCATACACGCATTTGTTATTGAATCACTTCGTCTGTCGTCGTCCTCTAGGCCAAAATAAAACAATGCTCTACCTTTGTTTGGCCAAATTGCAAAGCAAAAAATACTTAACTGAGTTAATTTGTTTTTGGGAAGGTGTTGTTATTTTTATTTATCTTTTACGTTATATTTTTGTTGTTGTTGTTATCGAAACAGGCTTTATTGTTGATTTTTGCAAAAAAAAAAAAATAAAATAAAAAAAGAGTAAAATATAACGAAAAAAGAGTAATAATAAAAACGTAAAAATTAGCGATAATAGGTGTTTATTTGTTTATTTATGTTTTTTTTTTCGTTTCGCTTTGTTTTTCGTTTTGCTTTGTTTTTCGTTTCGTTTTGCTTTGTTTTTTTTTAATATTATTTACTCGGCATATTCTGGTGTTTTCATGTTCAAGGTCATTACTTTTGTTTTCGCAAATTTTAACATATTTTTTATTTCGTTTGCAATTTTTTTTCGTGGCTAAATGACGAGTTGTTTTTTACTTTTTGTTAAAATTTTTTGCAAACCCAAAGAAGTATCAACAGATTCCTGGGAAGTTGTCAGACATGAACACAAAAATACAAGAAATATTTATGAAAACAAGAAATTCACTTTTTTTAAACTCTATTAAGAATTCTGGATTTAAGCAAAAGTGTCCATCCACACAATCTCAAATTGCAATGTTTATTCAAATTCGCACAGAAAGGATTAAATCACGTTTTCAAATTTCCTTTATCTTCAAGCTGTGCGCGCGTCTGAGAGTATTTCAGCCTAATTAAAAATTCTCAACAAGATTTGCAATGTCTGGGCATCGTGCTTTACTTGGCTGCTTATCCGGCTGGCTGCCTGGCAGACTAAGTTACTAGCTGCCTGCATATTTTTTTTTTTGCTTTCTGCCTTGTGCATATTTAGTTTGTCTCGTCGTGGTTTCGTTCGTTCATTAATTTCCACAAATCTTTTCAAGTTCTTTGCAATAACATAAATTTGAAGAAAAATAAAGTTTTTTTTTGTCGCTGAGAATTGTTCGTGATTGTTCCCAACGGGTGGCGTTACGCATACAACATTGTCTTTAGAATAGCTAGAATAATAGGGAATGCGACGTGTAGTGGGAAATTTGCTTCTGTGAAATAGTAACGTATCATTTGCAAGTCTTTATTTTTAGGATTATAAATATCGAAGACTTAAATTATGGATCAGAGAAAATATTCAATAAGGAGTTTGTTTAAAATAATCACGAAAGTATTCACATATTTAAAACAAGTAAGAAAGCAGTTAATTTCGGTCGGGCCGAACTTTTAATACCCTTCACCATTTGGAAGGAACTTAAAAAATTAAAAAAAAAATCGGAAATCTACCACATAAATGAAAACAATTATATGGGGTATATACGAAGACAAACATTTTTGTCATAGCATGTAGTACCCATTATGAACTTCAAATACGAAGTTTGAAATAATTCCGGTAAATAATGTCAATAAAATCATGGAAATACCGAATATCCGGAGTTACCGTTATATGCGAGCCATACATGGACTTGCATACAAAATTGTTTGTCATAGGCGGTAGTACCCATTATGAACTTCAAATACGAAGTTTGAAATAATTCCGGTAAATAATGTCGCTATGCTTTTAAAATACCGAATATCGGGAGGTACCGTTATATGGGGGATATAATCCAAGTTTGATACTACGTTTGGCTTGGTCCTTAAAAATTTTTTTTTTCAAAAAATCCACTTTTGAATAGGTCCCATATTTGACTGGGTCCTTAAAAAAGAATTTTTAAAAATCCACTTTTGAATTGGTGCCAGAATTTTTTTTTTTAAATATACTTTTAAGTTGGTTTCACGTTTGATTTGGTCCTTAAAAAAAATTTTAAACATCCACGTTTAACTTTGTCCTTAAAAAAGAATTTTTAAAAGTCCACGTTTGACTTGGTCCTTAAAAAAGAATTTTTAAAAGTCCACGTTTGACTTGGTCCTTAAAAAAGAATTTTTAAAAGTCCACGTTTGACTTGGTCCTTAAAAAAGAATTTTAAAAGTCCACGTTTGACTTGGTCCTTAAAAAGAATTTTTAAAAGTCCACGTTTGACTTGGTCCTTATAAAGGAATTTTAAAAATCCACGTTTGACTTTGTCCTTAAAAAAGAATTTTTAAAAATCCACGTTTGACTTGGTCCTTAAAAAAGAATTTTTAAAAGTCCACGTTTGACTTGGTCCTTAAAAAGGAATTTTTAAAAATCCACGTTTGACTTTGTCCTTAAAAAAGAATTTTTAAAAATCCACGTTTGACTTGGTCCTTAAAAAAGAATTTTTAAAAATCCACGTTTGACTTGGTCCTTAAAAAGGAATTTTTAAAAATCCACGTTTGACTTTGTCCTTAAAAAAGAATTTTTAAAAATCCACGTTTGACTTGGTCCTTAAAAAAGAATTTTTAAAAGTCCACGTTTGACTTGGTCCTTATAAAGGAATTTTTAAAAATCCACGTTTGACTTTGTCCTTAAAAAGAATTTTTAAAAATCCACGTTTGACTTGGTCCTTAAAAAAGAATTTTTAAAAGTCCACGTTTGACTTGGTCCTTAAAAAGGAATTTTTAAAAATCCACGTTTGACTTTGTCCTTAAAAAAGAATTTTAAAAATCCACGTTTGACTTGGTCCTTAAAAAAGAATTTTTAAAGATCCACGTTTGACTTTGTCCTTAAAAAAGAAATTTTTAAAAATCCACGTTTGACTTTGTCCTTAAAAAAGAACTTTTAAAAATCCACGTTTGACTTTGTCCTTAAAAAAGAATTTTTAAAGATCCACGTTTGACTTTGTCCTTAAAAAAGAATTTTTAAAAATTCAAGAATTTTTAAAGATCCACGTTTGACTTTGTCCTTAAAAACGAAATTTTTAAAAATCCACGTTTGACTTTGTCCTTAAAAAAGAATTTTTAAAATCCACGTTTGTCTTTGTCCTTAATTTTTAAAGATCCACGTTTGACTTGGTCCTTAATTTTTAAAAATCCACGTTTGACTTGGTCCTTAAAAAAGAATTTTTAAAAATCCACATTTGACTTGGTCCTTAAAAAAGAATTTTTAAAAGTCCACGTTTGACTTGGTCCTTAAAAAAGAATTTTTAAAAATCCACGTTTGACTAGGTCCTTAAAAACGAATTTTTAAAAATCCACGTTTGACTTGGTCCTTAAAAAAGAATTTTTAAAAATTCACGTTTGACTTTGTCCTTAAAAAAGAATTTTTAAAAATCCACGTTTGACTTGGTCCTTAAAAAAGAATTTTTAAAAATCCACGTTTGACTTGGTCCTTAAAAAAGAATTTTTAAAAATTCACGTTCGATTTTGTCTTTGAAAAATATTTTTATAGATCTTTTTTCAGATCTTTTTTCTTAAAAAATATTTTTTAAAATAGCCACGTTTTATGGTGTCCTTAAAAAAGTATTGTTTTAAATATCCACGTTTGATGGTGTCCTTAAAAAGCAATTTTTCAAAAAATCAACGTTCGATTTTGTCTTTGAGATATATTTTTTTTTCAAAGACCACAGGTCTGATTTTCTCCTTAAAAAAAAAAACTAATAAATAAAATATGCATATTTGATTGTGTATTTGAAAAGTATATATTGTTCTAATTCACGTTTGTATTGGTCCTTAAAAAGTTGTTCTTTAGAAAATCAACATCAGATTTGCTGCTTGAAAAATTATTTTTTAAAAATTGACGTTCCTCTTGGTCCTTGAAAAGTATTTAAAAAATCCACCTTCGTATTAGTCCATGAAAAGCATTTTTGAAAAAAAAATTACGTTCGTATTAGTCCTTGAAAAGTATTTAAAAAAAATCCACGTTCGTATTAGTCCTTGAAAAGTATAGGTATAAAAAACTACGTTTGATTTTGTTCTTGAAAAAATATTTTTAAAAAATCGACGCTCCTCTGGGTTATTCCTCGAAAAGTATTTTTTAAAAAATCTACGTTGATCCCTAGAAAAATATTCTGAAAAAAATCATAAAAAAATTCCTTTTAAAATCTGCTTGGAAAAAATGTCCCTTAAAATCTACATCTAAATTCTAAAATGTCCTTTAAAAAGAGTCAATGTATAAAATTTTTAAAACGATTTGTGTTTTGGCCACATTGATATATATTGAAATGTTCTTCTTTCCTAATCTCCTCGACAGTATAAAACTTCAAAACTGCTCACTCCTACACATATGTTTCTGGCCGTTAAGTCTTATTTTGTTTGTCAGTCTGTTAAAAGTAAAGATTTTCTCCAATGCCACATTTCATATCTTGTCACTTCTTTTAGACTGTTGCATTGCGTTTTCTTTCCCTACTTCTTTTTTTTTCATTTTACCTCCTTTGCATGTCATAACAATTTTGTTCCTTGTTGGATTTCTCAGTGCTGCTGTCAAAATGCCGTTTGAAGACCAATGCTGTCGAAATAGATGAACGATTTTACATCCTTTTGGAGTGAAGCAGTTTTTTGCTTTTAATTCTGAGATTTTTTTATTTTAGCTTTGTTAGTTTACTTTAGCCATTCTGGGCACACACACACATACGCATATCATTGACGACATGCCTTACTGACTGAGTTGATTTGAAAATCATGTTCATGGTAAAACTTCAAAAAAAAAGAAGGAAACATTTTGCTCAAAGAAAGGGAACACCGCATACCAAAATAATCGGAAAGGCAAAAAACGCTATCTGAACACATGACCGACCCAAAACGTAAAACCGCCTGAGCGTTTTCAGTTTTTTTTCTCTTTTTTCTTGGTTTCATGTGTACCATATATTGGCAAGATGCATTTGCAGCTGCATACAACAAATCATATTTCTGTTACTTTAATCGACATTATCGACTGAACGACCGACCGACCCAGCGAACAGCAACATGCATGTTGCTGTTGTTCTCCTGGGCAAATGTTGTTGCTGTTATTATCGTTGTTGTCGGCTGCTGTCTGCCTTAAGAAAATATTTATACGCTTCGACAAGAGCCAACACATTGGCGGTGCGGCAACAACAGCAACACCAAGCACCAACAGCAACTACAACAAAAACAAATGTTGAAAGAAAACGGAAAAAAGCCAAGAAATATGTTTAACATCCAATACACGCCAACATGTCAAAAATGCTTTTCCCCCTGCTGTTGCTGTTGTTGTTTGACGGTTTGTTGTTATTTGTTCAGGGTTGTAGGGTTTTTTGTTTCTGCAGACATTTCTCCCCACACATTGCTTTGATTCTTTTTTTCCTTTTGGCCTTTGATGCCCGACTGCTTGTCATTTTTTTTTTGCATGTGCGACTTCGTGGTTTTTGATCGGGTTTTTTTTCCCTCGCTCTCTCTCACTCAATAACGATTAATATTTTCATGATTTTCTTTCTTCAAATCCAAGACATCAAAACTAAAAAGGAAATACTGCTGCGTTTTTTTCGAGTAAAACAAATGTATTGAAATATCACGAGAATTGACAGTTGAATGTGAATTGACATCTGAAGTCATAATAATACATGTTAGATGGAGCTAGGCAATGAATGCAGTATTTTTTTGGAGAAAATAATATTTTGATAGTTTTTTTTGACATGTTATATTTTGGTATTGAAAAGATCGAATAAGGAAATTGAGAAATTCAAAGGAAATATTAGGTACAACACAACTTAACTCTTACAGGGTGAGATGAAAAACCTGCATCCAACTTCAGACTGCTGTGATTTCTAAGCCACTCGTCCGACAGCTGTTAAAATTATTCCAGTGACAGCTTATTATATTGTTTACAAGCATACAAAAGCGTTTTAGTGAGAATTTTCCAGAAAAAAATTTTTCGTGATGGAAAACCACAAGTGGCTATCGTGATGGCTGGAAAACCACAAGTGGCTATCGTTAGTGCACTCCAGCATTTAAATGTGAATAAATCGTTTGTGTCTCGTACCATCGCTCGTTACCGTGATACTGGTAGCGTAACCCGACTTCAAGGAAGTGGACGAAGAAAACAGCAACATCAGCAGAAATGGATCGAAAAGTAAGGAATCGTCTTAATCGAAACCCGAGTCGCATTGGCCGAAAATGGCTTCTGAGTTGAACATATCGCAATGTTCCATTCCGCAAATATTTAAAAATCAGCTCGGGGTAAAGCCAAAAACTTACACCGCAACAGAAAGAAAATAGACTCAAAAGAGTTAAAGAATTGCTTCGCTTGGCCGAAAGTTGTGAACTTCCGAATTTGGTTTTCTCCGATGAGAAAACATTCGTTGTCCAGCAGATTGTAAACAAATAGGTCAGCTGAAAATGTGCACCTTCGTTTGGCCACCAGAACTCAAACGCCGGTCATGGAGATGGTGTGGCCGCCATAATAGCCGATGGTCGCTCCCCGCTCGTATTAATCGAGCGTGGCATCAGAATAAATGCCGAATATTATCGCGAAATTTTTCTGGAGGGTGTATTAAAGGTTTGGGCACGCAAACATTTTGGCTGCAGACCTTGGACATTCCAACAGGACTCAGAACCATTGCACTCAACACGCGCCATCCAAGAATGGTTATAAAATGAGGTTCCTGGCTTAATTTCCAGCGCGCAATGGCCACCAAAATCTCCGGATACAAATCCGTTGGACTATTGTGGCCGGAGTTGGTACTAAAAAATACCAAAGTATCGATCACCTCAAGCAAGCGCTTCGCCGGATTTGGAGCAAAAGACCGCAGACCAACATTCGGGCAGCTTATGACGGTTTCATTGACCGTTTGAAGGCCATAATTCGTGCCAAAGGTTACCAATTCGAACAAATCTAAACTTGTTCTAAAATTTGATGCTATTTCCGACATTTTTTTGCTTTCATTCAATAAAATTAAAAAAAAAACAAGTAAAAAAAAAACATTAAGTTTGGCCGGGCTAAACTTTTAATACCCTTCACCTAAGGGTAAAGGAAACATTAGAAGAAATGTGGCAACAACAATTAAAATGCCGAATATCGCGAGGTACCGTTATATGGGGGCTATACCAAATCATGGACCCATATATGCAATGTTTCACCACCGGAGCTGGAACCCATTGTGACCAACAAATACCAATTTTTAGACAAATCCGTTAAAAAATGTGGCAAAAATAATCAAAATACCGAATATCGGAAAGTACCTTTATATGGGGGCTATACCAAAACGTGAACTCATACATGCAATGTTTTGCCACACGCACAGGGACCCGTTATGACCTACAAATACCAATTTTTAGACAAATCCGTAAAAAAATGTGGCATAAATCATCAAAATACGGAATATCGGGAGGTACCTTTATATGGGGGCTATACCAAAACGTGAACCCATACATACAATGTTTCGTCACACGAACTAGGACCCATTATGACCCACAAATACCAATTTTTAGACAAATCAGTGAAAAAAATCTGGCAAAAAAAATTAAAATAGCGAATATCGGAAGGTACCGTTATATGGGGGCTATACCAAATCATGGTCCCATACATGCAAGGTTTCGCCAACGGAGCTAGAACCCATTATGACCTACAAATACCAATTTTCAGACAAATACGTGAAAAAAATGTGGCAAAAATAATCAAAATATCGAATATCGGGAGGTACCATTATATGGGGGCTATAGCAAAACGTGGACCTATACGTGCAATGTTTTGCCACACGTACAGGGACCCGTTATGACTCACAAATACCAATTTTCAGACAAATCCGTTAAAAAAATGCGGCAAAAATAATCAAAATATCGAATATCGGGAGGTACCGTTATATGGGGACTATTCCAGAACGTGGACCGATATATCTCATTTTCAATACCAACCATCGTCGACACAATACCAGTTGCTCTACTAAATTTTGACGCTCTACGTCAAATAATGTGGGCTGTATCGTGATTTCAACAGACAGGCGGACATCGTTAAATCGACTTAGAATTTTATGCTGATTATGAATATATATACTACTACGACGAATATTTAAGGATGTTACAAACGGAATGACAAAGTTAATATACCCTCCTTTCCAAGGTGGAGGGTATAAAAATGTAAAAAATATGGCGTTTGACTTTGTTGCACCCTGCAGTTGCATTGAATTGTTGATCTGAAAGTCCTAAAACTTTTAAAAATTCTTCACAATAGAATAAACGCCTTTTATCGCTAAATTAGTTCTTAAATTTCAAAAATCTACTAAATTAAAAGGTTTTTGCAGCAACTTCTGTTAACCCTGACCTAGCATCATTTTCTATTTTACTTGTCAATTTTTTTTCCAGGGATATGCCGTTCCTATCATCTATTTCCGCTTCCTTATTTCTTTCTCTACTAAAACAAAAATAAACAAAATTAGTTTTGAAAATAAAGAAATTATCTCATTTGCGGGCAATATGTCTGCTGTACAAATCCCATAGACAATGAAAACAAAACTATTAAATAATGTCGCCACAGAAAATTGTATTTTTTATGGGCTTTTCATGAAATTTTATAGCATTTTTGTCTCGCCAAAAGTTAAAGCAGCTTCCTCAGTGCAGCTAAGCAATAGCCACCATTTCTCATGCTATATAATATAACATTGAAAAAAAAAAAAAAAACAGAAAAAAAGAAAGCGAAAAACAGTAACAAAACCGTGGCAAAGACAATCACTATAGTTGAGTAAGATTAGTAACATTCATGACACCCTCTAGAAAACACATCAACGTCATTATTGTCATCTATCGACCATACGCTGAGGAGTAAAATATAAACAAATACTACCGTCTCCACTCCCCCTCAATCTATGAATATACATATGATAGACAGACTGTAGATTAGCGTGGCGCAGCAATCAGCCAGACAGTCAAACTACGTCACGACACCTCTAGCAAGCCACCATTACCCCCACCAATCATGTCATGTCGTATACGCCAATGGTGAAATTATTGTACTAGGTTCTTACAACAAATAGGCGAGAAATGCAACAAAAATGTGTGTGCGCTACTAAGCGACCTATCCCATTTCCATTCAATCAATGTTGTTTTGTTTTCCTTTTGTTATACGAAGCTTTCAAATATCTTAGAAGCGCGATGCCTTACGCCCACCAGTCTCCTCCTTTTCATGCTACTTAAAAAGCATTGTTGCTTTAGTGACGGCGGGTGCATTGCATTCTATTTTGTTGTAACATCAACACTTGCTTTTGCATTTTGTTGGTTTGCAACAACAATTAGAATTGCAATACATCTGTGAGTGCTTTCCCGCCGCCGCTCCTCGTTTACCCACCATTAGTTAAAGTTTATTTGTTTGTTGTCTTAGTCATAGACTGGCTAGCCAGCTAGCCATCCCATTCATGGTGTAAAAAATTATGGTAGCTGTTCATTTAGCTTACCAAGAATCAATTGTATAATTCATTCAAAATGCCAGACAGTTATTGCAATTGAATGACGAAATACTTTTTCGCAGCTTATTTCAATGTGTACCATGTCCCCTTCCCCAACACTTGGGTTCTGGAGTTTGAGTCTGTAATGAATATGAGCGTTAACCATCGGACCCAACCAACCCAGCCAACCGACCAACCAATCAACGGCAATTGTAACCACAATTATTGCCGCAGACATGTATATTCATAAATCCCATATCTGTATTTTGCAGTATTCTAACGAGGGTGGTATATTCAATATTGGTAAAATATAATAGAATAAATTTCCTGATGGTGAAACATTTTTTGATATTAAACGCATTTGTAAATAGGTGCATAAATGAATATGAATGTTATTTGTAAAGTTACAGCTCTAATTTGCTCTTAATTTTTACTAGAGACGGTAGCTTTCATGAGCGAGTGCTCGAACAATTTTATTTATAAAACATTAGCAAATGCCCTCGACTTCGTATGCGATTAAAGACATTTTTTTTAAACTTGATTTATGGGTGAGATAAAAAGAACTGCAACAATGTCAAACGCCATAATTTTTATTTTTTTTTTAATTTTATTGAATGAAAGCAAAAAATGTCGAAAATTTTAGAATAATTTTAGATTTGTTCGAATTGGTCAACTTTGGCTCGAACTATGGCCTTCAAACGGCCAATGAAACCGTCACACGCTGCCCGAATGTTGCTCTGCGGTACTTTAGCCCATTCCCGGCGAAGCGCTTGCTTGAGTTGATCGACACTTGTCAACTTTGCTTTCCAAAATACTCAAAAAACACAATAGTCCAACGGATTGGTATCCAGAGATTTTGGTGGTCATTATGCGCTGGAAATGAAGCGAGGAAGCTCATTTTGTCACCATTTTTGTATGGCGCGTGCTGAGTGCGATGGTGCTGAGTCCTGTTGGAATGTCCAAGGTCTGCGGCCAAAGGCTTTATTTCCCCATCCAGAATATTTTCGCGATAATATTCGGCATTTATTCGGATGCCACGGTCGATTAATACAAGCGGGGAGCGACCATCGGCTATTATGGCGGCCACACCATCACCATGGCCGGCGTTTGTGTTCTGGTGGCCAATCGAAGGTGCACATTTTCAGCTGACCTCTTTGGCAACTACACACGATCATTTTGTTTGTTTCCAAACTGAATTCAGCAGTTCACCACTTTCGGCCAAACGAAGCAACTCTTTAGCTCTTTTGTGTCTATTTTCTTTATGTTGCGGTGTAAGTTCTTGCACTTTTTGGAATTTGAATGGCTTTACCCCTAGTTCATTTTTTAATATTTGCAAAATGGAATATTGCGATATATTCAGCTCACGAGCCAACTTTTTTTTCTGGAAAATTCTCACCAAAATGCTTTTGTACGCTTGTTAACAATATAATGAGCTGTCACTGGAATAAATTGAACAGCTGTCGGACGAGTGGCTTAGAAATGACAGTAGTCTGAAGTTTTTCATCTCACCCTCTATATACCAAATCTTAACATAAAAAATAAATACTCACGGTGATCTTAATATAAACAAGTAAAAAAGTGGTTAGTTCGGCCGGGTCGAACTTTTAATCCCTCCACCATTTGGTACAAATTTGGCGATTTACAAAAAAAAAAAAAAAATAAATAAATAAATAAATAAAATCCGTTAAAAATTCTGTTAAAATCTTAAAAATGCCGAATGCCTATATGACGACGTGGACCTGCATAGGCAATTTTTGTCATAAGTAATTACAATATTTAAATGCGAAGCTTGAAGAAAATCTGTTTATAATGTAGCTGAAATCATCAAAATATTGAATATAGGGGGTACCGTTATATGGGGGCTATACGAAGAAGTGGACCTGCACAGATAATTTTCTGGCATGGGATGAAGTATCCATTACGAACTTCACATGCGAAATTTGAAACAATCCCGGTAATGTCGCTAAAATCATAAAAATACCTAATATCAGGGGGGGGGGGGGGTACGGTATATGGGGGCTATACGAAGACGTGGACCTACATGGCCCATTTTCTGTTTTATGCTGCGGTATCTATTACGAACAAATACAAAATTTGGAACGATTCCGTTAAATAATGTCGCTAAAATCATCAAAATACCGAAAATCGGGGGGTACCGTTATATGGGAGCTATATGAAGACGAGGACCTACATGGCTCATTTTTTCACTTAGGATGTAGTATCCATTACGAATTTCAAATACCAAATTTGAAACGATTCCGGTGAATAATGTCGCTAAGATCATCAAAATACCGAATATCGGGGTGAACCATTATATGGGGGGGTATACGAAGACGTGGACCTGCACAGATAATTTTCTGTCTTAGGCTGTAGTATCCATTACGAACTTCAAATGCCAAATTCGAAACAATTCCGGTGAGTAATGTCGCTAAGATCATCAAAATACCGAATATCGGGAGGTACCGTTATATGGCGTCTATGTGATAACTTGGGCCTACATGGCCCATTTACGAACTTAACCTGCCTACTGGCAAAATATAAAGGTGTGCAAAATTTCAGCCTTCTATCTCAATTTGTTCGAAAGATAGACAGACGGACGGACAGACAGACGGACACACAGACGGACATATCTAAATCGCCTTAGAATTTTACGCTGATCAAGAATATATATACTTTGTTGGGTCTGACATGAGTATGTCGAGGAGTTACAAACGGAATGACAAAATTAATATACCCTCCATAGTATGGTGGAGGGTATAAAAATTATATTCCAAACACCTTTCGAAATGTTTGAAATAGAGTAAGAGTTTACTCAATTACTAGAGTGGCAAAAAATTGCTTGCTATTTGTGATTTAAGTAAGGAACAGGGTTTGGATGTTGCTGTGGTCGGAGGATTGTTGAATTTTGTGTACCAAAGATTGATTTTTATTTTGTTTTCCGCGGTTCGTTGAGAAAACACACATAATTCCAAATACTACAAAAAGATAAAATAGAATGAAATCTCTTCAATTTCGAGCTAATTTTACTTGCACTCGAAAATGAGAAAAACTTGCGTGCTCGTGTTTTTCCCCGAATTCGGGACTCGCTTGGAGGTATGAATAAAATACCTAATTTGCATAATTTCAATGATTCCATCTATTTACCTTCCTTATTACCATTCCCTAGTACGTAATGTTTGAAAAGTTTTTTTTCTGTAATACAATCAATTATATTGTTGCCTCCAACACTTAAACCAGACCATTGCACGTACGCCTGTACGTGTTAAGTAGATGAGGGAGAAAAAGTTGCAAAAAAAAAAAAAACACGAAAAGAAATTTAAATCCGTCTGAATTAAAATGAGCGAAGAAAATTTGCGATAATAATAAGAGAATCAATTCAAAGCATTGACTTGGAAACGGAATCACCTCTTTCTAACTATACAAACTCTTCCAGACAAGCCGCAATTAATAAATTTGATAAGGAATACGTTAACCCCAGAGGAAAATCATCCAGCTACAATATGAACCAAAATATGTATACCCAAAAAATTACAAAGTTAAATCAGGAGCACCCCCTTTCTTTCATTGCTAACTAACTTGGAACTGTAAAAATTGTTGAAAGGGTCTTTTAAGGTCTTGTTTGTCTGGTTCCACTGTATTTAGGTGTCTTGCTTGTTAGGTCCACTGTATTTCACTTGATTTTATCACTTAAGAGAAAAATAGTAAATAAATAATTGCCGTTAATTCGCTAATACTCCATTGATTTATTCCGATAATTATTGCCGTTGTTTTTAAATAATTTAATTGCGTTTTAATGGAAATCAGGTGTTGAAGACTATGTTAGAAATTCCTTTGACATTATTTTGCATTACTTATTGTTTATTTTATTCGCCATAATTAACAAAAGCTACCTTAGAATTTCAATTGCAATGCAATTTTCTAAACAGAAGTTGGATGAAATCAATGTTTGTCGTTGCGGATGTGTGGGCGGATGCTTCAGTTCGTATATGAACTTTTACCGGTATTATTTTTTTTTTTTTGAGATTCCTAAGTATTCTATAATAATTTGTTTTTTGACGTTTTTTTTTTGGTCGAACAACGGAAGTATGTGGGTGGTCGGTTAGAGTGAAAAATTTGCTGGAATATTTGTTGGAACAATGGATGTTAGGAGGTGGGCAATTTTTGTCTTATATCATATTTACATTTGTTTGAAGGTGTATTGACATGTTGGAAATAAAAGAATTATTGAAAATAGTAGTTTTGACGATATATTTGAGTTATACGCAATATGCTTAACAGTTTAAATAACTCGCTTGAATTCTAAAAAAGAGTGATGGTCGCTTCGAGCCGAAGTACTCCTGGGAGTAGGAAAAACATAACGAACAAAATTCAATTTTTGGGTTTCGTTGAATAAGGGCGAGTATACTTTGCTCGATTTTGAGTAGGGGTAAATTCGTTCGAAAACGAGCAGAGTCTTCTCTTGCTGAGCATTATTTTAGTTTTTTTTTCTTACCGTTGTTGTATTTGTACATATACAGGGTAAGATAAAAAATACGCAACAAAGTCGAAAGCCATAATTTTTATACTTTTTTAAATTTTATTAAATGAAAGCAAAAAAGTCGGAAATAGCATCAAATTTTAGAATAAGTTTAGATTTGTTCGAATTGGTCACCTTTGGCACGAATTATGGCCTACAAACGGCTAAAGAAACCGTCACACGCTGCCCGAATGTTGTTCTGCGGTATTTTAGCCCATTCCCGTAGCACTTGCTTGAGGTGATCGACACTTTGGTATTTTTAGTGCCAACCTTGCTTTCTCAGGACACCTCATTTTGTAACCATTCTTGGGTAGCGCGTGCTGAGTGTGACGGTGCTGAGTCTAGTTGGAATGTCCAAGGTATGCAGGCAAAATCTTTGCGTGCCCAAGGCTTTAATACACCCTCCAGAATATTTTTTCGATAATATTCGGCATTTATTCTGATGCCAAGGTCGATTAATACGAGTGTAGAGCGACCATCAGCTGTTATGGTGGCCCACACCATCACCATGGCCGGCGCTTGAGTTCTGGTGGCCAACCGAAGGTGCACATTTTCACCTGAACTCATTGGCAAGTAAACACAATAATTTTGTTTTTTTACAAACTGCTGGATAATGAATGTTTTCTCATCGGAGAAAACCAAATTCGGCAATTCACCACTTTCGGTCAAGCGAAGCAACTCTTTAACCCTATTGAGTCTATTTTCTTTCTGTTGCGGTGTAAGTTCTTGCACTTTTTGCAATTTCAATGGCTTTATCCCGAGCTCATTTTTCAATATTTACCCAATGGAATATTGCGATATGTTCAGCTCAGGAGCCATTTTTTGGCCACTGCGACGCGGGTTTCGATTAAGTCGCTTCTTTACTTTTCGTATCATTTTAGCTGATGTTGCTGTTGCTTCCTCTACTTCCTTGACGTCGGGCTACGCTATATGTATCATGGTACGAGACACATAAAATTTATTCGCATTTAAATGCTGGAGTGTTCTAACGATAACCACATGTGGTTTTCCAGCCAAATTTACCACTTTCGGCCAAACGAATTAACTCTTTCGAGTCTATTTTCTTTCAGTTGCGGTGTAAGTTTTGCACTTTTTGGAATTTCAATGGCTTTATCCCGAGCTAATTTTTCAATATTTACCGAACGGAATATTGCGATATGTTTCAGCTCAGGAGCCATTTTTTGCCACTGCGAGGCGGGTTTCGATTAAGTCGCTTCTTTACTTTTCGAACCATTTCTGCTAATGTTGCTGTTTTCTTCTGTCCGCTTTCTTGATGTCGGGCTGGTACCGGTAGCGTATCACGGTAACGAGCGATGGTACGAGACACAAAAGATTTATTCACATTTAAATGCTGGAGTGCTCTAACGATAGCCCCATATGGTTGTCCAGCCAAATATAAACAAATCACACTATCACGCTTGTATTCCTTCACGAATAACGTTTTTTCTGGAAAATTTTCACCAAAATGCTTTTTTACGCTTGTAAACAATATAATGAGCTGTCACTGGAATAACTTTAACAGCTGTCAGATCAGTGACTTAGAAATGACAGCAGTCTGAAGTGGGTTTGCATTTTTTTTCATCTCGCCCTGTATTTATTTATTTTTGATCCGCAGCAGCAAACAAACTACTTTCCCCTCGACTTTACTCTTGAGCAAAATCTCTGTCTTTTCAAGCAATTCAGTTCCCACTCCAATTTTTCAAACAGGGGAGACTTAGGATTGCTCCACACAAAACTGAAGAGAAAAGATTAAAATCCGTAAAAGAGACTCCCACTCTTCAAGCAATCCCGCTTCTGAGCTAGTTTCATTCCTATGCACTTCTAAATTAAAATCTAGTATTTTCTAAATACTGTGCTTGCAAATGTGCTAGAAAAAAAATTCACTTGGAAATATTCCTTAATCTTACCAGGCTTTGCCTGTGGCTCCTATAATGGTGAGCCTGGATTTAAGGAATTTTAAAGACAGACTTTTAGTCATATTCGCATGGTGGCGGATATAAAGTTTTATTGTTTGATTATTATCATATATCCACAACACATATTTGTTAGACATATGTTATTTCAAGGTTTGGCTATAGCAGAAAAAAATCAATTTATTTCCAATGGACTTTTTCACATATAAGCATTTAATAGATCCTTCTCCTCTGAAAACCCTATTTTTGTTTACATAAGCGAAAAATGAAAAGAAAATATTGGTCTCCCCAACAATTGCTGTAATTTCCTGGAACAAAAATACATTTGTACATTGAAATCTTGAGACAACTCAAGTCGATGTGATGCACAAAAATTTCTGTGTTTTTTTCTTCTCTTCCAGAGCTAAAGCATAAGATGGATGTCTGGATGGATGGATGGATGGCTAGATAGATGGTTGGTTGGTTGGTTTGCTTCTCCAACATGGCAACAATACTGCAAGTGTTGTATGTAAAGCGTCATGCCAGTGAAAGAAAAAAATGAAAATGAATTATGAAATACAGACCTAGTGCTCGAATAAAAATCATGATGACTGGCTGCTGGAATATAAATAGAAAAATAAAGGCAGCAGCAACTTTTTTCTTTTAGCCAAGGCTAAAAAGCACTGGCAATCTAAGCAATATTTGCGCAGCCAGCCAGCCAGCCAGTCGTCAGTGAGCCAACAGAGTGACTGACAGACAGATAACCGACAATATGTCTCTCAATGTGTGTAGGCCTTTTCTTTTGTGCCATTCTTTTATGTTCTGGAAAATGAAAACCATATGCAAAAACAAACTGAAGTTGAAAAGAATAGAACCCGTCAGGAAAGAAAAAAAAAAACACTACTGCATTCAGCAATACACATGGCCATGGAAGCCTTTCAAGTTGTGTGTTTAATGTTGAGTTTTTTTTTTTCTCCTTTTTCGCCTCCACATAGACAGACTCAAAGTCAAGGAGACGAGCTCCCCTTGCCTTGCTGCCTCTACAACCAATTGCATTGCATTGTGTGTTCCAGGGCCTGTCAGGGTATAGAAAAGCAAAAAGAAAAAAACTGGAAACCTGGCAGCCTGGCTAACTACCCACAGAGAAAAACTGAGAGAGAGGTGTGGGAGTTGTTCGACAATAAAATGCATATAGCCTAGGCAATTTCAGTCAGTCATTTGTCGGCTGGAAGTTTCAGTTTTTTTCTCTTTTTTTTTGCCTCATGTCTACCTCTTTTTATCGTTGTTGTTTCATTTTACCATTAGAGTTCTATGATCTCTCTCTCTCTCTCTCTCTGGTTGGTGTTAGTTTTCAATGTTCTCTGACATTGTATAAACAACAACACAACAGTATATCATGGAAATGTTAAAGAGGGAAAAAAAAACAAACTTCACAATACCGGGCATTGGCAATGAAAATCTTTTTTATGTTTGTACTATGCCTGGACTTGCTGGCTATTTTTCGTTTGTGTGCCTGCCTGCTCCTTCTCAGCATGGCAAATAGATGGATGCACTCACTACTGGAGCCACAACAAACAGACTGGCAGTCAGTCAGCCAGCCGGCCCGGCACATTTGCATTCAGTATGGCCATACAATAGCGATTTTAATACTTTGCAGAAAAGAACAGGGCCTATGTTGCAATACTCATGATGTTGGTTGGTTGGTTGGCTGTTTTGATAATAGCGGCCGTGACGTAGTCGGCGTAACTACTCAGGATGATGACGTTTTCGAGGCATGGTAACAAATACAAAATAAGGTACTTTTGTTCGTTTTTTCTTCATGGAAGCAAGAAAACAAGAAGCAGAAATAGATTTCATTAATGCCTTTTAATATGCATGCTATGAGATGGAGGAGTTTGAAAAATCAGAAGTCGTGGGTTGAAGTTGGGAAATGTTCATTTCAGGATTAATTTAATAGGTCTGTAAATTGTGTCTCTAATGATATTATTTTGTGTACCTTGGTGTATCGAACTCACATTCAGTCGACTTTAATATATTCTTTTTTTTTGGGATTGTCCTAGCATAATGGTGTTGGCACAGTGGTGAGCCTTTTATTAAACTTGCCGAACAGGATTTGGGTCGAGGTGGATGAATACTCAAAATTGGAGTGCCATTTTGACGTTATCCAGTGGTTGCCAGCAAATATTTTAATTCTATCCGAATTAACGTTTGGCGCCAAACTTGAATTTTAATCAATAATACCTTAGAATTGTTATCTAAATACTGGGTGAAATATATTTGACATTTTCTTATC